>NC_134836.1:27114636-27415672 GCF_004210375.1 Tachypleus tridentatus
TATCGAACTGGTATCACTTTATCTCTTCATGTACTTATATTGCAGTGTTTATTTTCTTTGTATGTACTTCCTCTAGCAATTTTACGAATAACCAACGATTCCTACTTTCCGACAAAATTTTATCATCCCCTTCATTTACCCGTATGGTTTATATTTAATCAGAAGGATTTAATACAGTAATATAATTGATTGGATCATATTGGTAAGGAGAATTTTGTACGGTGAAGAAGTATCTGTAGGGTTTGTGTGGATCAAGGGGATTTTGTACAGTGAAGAAGTATCTGTAGGGTTTGTGTGGATCAAGGGGATTTTGTACAGCGAAGAAGTATCTGTAGGGTTTGTGTGGATCAAGGGGATTTTGTACAGTGAAGAAGTATCTGTAGAGTTTGTGTGGACCAAGGGGATTTTGTACGGTGAAGAAGTATCTGTAGGGTTTGTGTGGATCAAGGGGATTTTGTACGGTGAAGAAGTATCTGTAGGGTTTGTGTGGATCAAGGGGATTTTGTACGGTGAAGAAGTATCTGTAGGGTTTGTGTGGATCAAGGGGATTTTGTACAGTGAAATATTTGTTTTGATTATGATGAATCCAGTAAAATATTGAGGGGCTATTTTATTCGTTATTTGATTTTTTTAATGAACGTAATAGGTTTATTGCTTTAAAATTAAACATTGATTATACAGTCTCCCAAAATGAATATACCAAAAATAAAGTTAAATAACTTTATTATTTGATATAATAACAAAAAAATGAATTTAAAGACAAGTAGTAGGTTTGTAAGTTTTAGTTTTAATAATTAATGGAGTTTTACATATCTTCCATCATTTGCTATAATTAATCTAATTATACGTTCAAATTTGATGGGGTAGATAAATTGGTATCATGAATCTGGTGTTTCAGTTCTTCAAGGTATTTTGGCTTGTTATGGTAGTTTTTATTTTCAAAAACTAGAGATGGAAATCTAAAGGGGTTAAATCGGGCGAACGAGTGGGCCTTTGATATGTCCTTCCTTACGAATCCAACGCTCTGGAAAAGTGTGGTTTTAAAGCACTAGCAATTTCAGAAAAGTTGGGTGGTGTTCTATTCTCCTTTGTAACAAGCCAGGAGTTTTCCTGAGCTGTAGAATAAAGAACTTTTGTAGCATGTGTAGATACGAATTTCCAGTAACAAAAACAAGAATAAAACAAAAATTAACACAACAAACTTACAGTTTTACTACTTGTACTTTTATTCAATTTTTGTTGGTATCTCAAATAAGAGTAAAGTTATTCAACTTTATTTTTAGTATATTCATTTTCAGACACCCTCTACATCTTAGTAATGGTAACATGGATGCTATAAACGAGCGTTGCAGCTGGTTTCCAGACAGGTGTTTTGGGTATAAGTTTATATGAATAGATTGAACACCTATACTTTAGTACAGGCAGACAAAAGTTGTATTGCAGTAGTTTGAGGCTGTGTGTATGTGTTGTTTTTCTTTCCTTTTTTTTTTTTGGTACTGTATGTCTTTCACTAGACATCTGCTATAAGAAGGTAGAGGGCGCCTGCTGTGGTGGTGGGTTCTTCCATTCTTTACAAAGCTGGGCTTGTCATGTCTAAGGGATGGGGCATTCCCCTTCCCCTGGATTTCCGTTGATCTATGCTGCTCGTGTCCTTTTCTTTTTTTTGTTTAGTTTTTATAACGTATTCGTGTGCCTTAGAAAATGAAGCGTTGCTTTTTCTTGTGGCTGAAAGGAAACAAGGTTCTCGGCTACTTGTAACCGAGCCAACCAAACAAATGAATTCAAGGTTCCCAGGTAGTCTGGGAAAAGTACTGAACGGAAATAGGTGTGTAGAAAGGTTTTACAGGAATATGAGTAACTGACAGTTTTACAAGGACTTCAAAATTGACTAACCACTATTGTATCTTTAGCAGCTTTGAGCTTTTAATTAATCATTTTTCATTTGTAACTGACCTCATCTGTGTTAAATAGAAGCTAAGAATGATTAGGTTTAGGATATGTTTTCAAGAACATGAGACTAGTTGTTTTATAAACCCAAATTTACTCCAACAGTGTTCAAACATTTCTACGTTACGTTTGTTAGCAGTGTTTAAATAAACCATAAATTTAACCGATATGACACATATCATAACTATAATTAAATAGTAGTTACCCACATGTTATAACGAAGATTACACAGTAACTACGTTACATGTTATAGTAGTGTCTAAAATACCCCGGTAAGGGTTGTATTCACTATAACATCCTACATCTAATAACAATGTTCAAACACACCAGTGACAACGCAAACAGTTTTGTTTACTATATTAAATATAGCAGTATTTAAACAGTCCAGTGACGACAGTGGCATTTGTTGAGTTAAATTGAATGAATTCAGTAAGTTGTATTTTCTATCTTAAGTATTACAACAAGATACAAATCTAGTAATATCGTACTTACTACATTACCTGGAAGTGTTGACACAGTACAGTATCACTGTTACACATTTTTAACCCTTAAGTAAATTTTTAACTCAAATTGTCAAAGATCTGGCTGTGTTATCCACATTCTTTTGTCTGTAATGTAATTCTTATATCTGCATAGTTGAATTACGTTGTTTGTTGCACTGTTTTGTTTTTATTTCGCCAAGAACGACAGTCAACAACAACAGCTAAATCTGTTGAGAGATTGTTTTTCTTCTTTCTAACCATTGTTTGGAATTACTTCATATTTGATCATAAATGATAAGATATTCTCCGAACAGTGACAGTATAATCTGTTATTTCAACCATTATGTAAGAATTTACCTTCTTAATCCAGATTCTGAACTGTTGTTATAATTTAAGAGATTATGGAAGGGGTAATAGCCTGTTGTGTATTGCTTGATTTCAAGATGATGTCGTTGCTGTGGTGTGTCTTTTGTAATAGTTGTGAAATTTGTGTGAGGTGTGTGTTTCTGGCTAGAATTCGTGAGAAAGTTATACTGTAAATGTCAGCACCAAGGGGTTAACTTAGCTGATCGTCCAAAAGATTGGTGAGTCTAGAATTTATTAGAAAATCATACTCCAAGTAGCGGTATGAAGGGATTAGCTTAACTGGCCATCAGAAACATTGGTGAGACAAGAAATCTGCCATTTTTATCTTTAGACGTAATTTCATGAGATTGTGCACATTCATAAAAACTTAAAACGACGTGTAGCTTGCTCTCTGATTACTACCTTGTTTCACTAGTTAGGATATGTGTCTGGTTATGAAGCCATAAGATAAGATGCTATGTCTGATCATAGGGTAATGTATTGTATTATCGTGTAACTCATAAATTAATATGTTGACTGACCGTCCAACTCGTAAATAATTTGCTGTGTCTAAACATGTATACCATAACATAACGCGCCATGTCTGACCATGTAGCCAAGTAAATAACATGTTATGTTTGAACCAAGTAACCAAGTGAATAATATGTTATGTTTGACCATATTGCCACAGTGAATATAAGATTCGTGATGATATGTAGTACAGTCACATGTTAATTACTAGTGGTATAATCCGTTAACATGAAACATAATAAAGTTCAAGGATGTTAAGATCACGTTTTTATTATATACATGTATAATCTAACGTTGTCTTTATACGGTAAGCTTTAGAGTATTACACTTTAGGGCCACTCCTTTTTTTCTGTCGTGCATATTGAAATTACTTCATCTTAGCCATAAAACAACAGAATCCTGAAAAAATGAAATTATTTTCAAACCCTTCCCTACTACATGGATAAACAATACTCATATAACGTCCTTCAAATAATGAATATAAGGATTCACTTCTTCTCTGCTATAGGATGGATAAAAAGAGCATTTTCCAAACAACAAGTTCAGTCATTGACTTTGAAAATATCGAGCCCACCTCGTTAACGTCTTCACAAACTTGCCTCAAATGATTAGGCACGAAAGTGTACATCTTTACCCACAGTACAAAGTGATCATGTCCATCCTTGTTGGTAGAGTGATCTGTGAAACTGGGGTATCTTGGTTCGCATTCTGTTACCGTGCTTTAGGAGCCGTCGGTGCGTTATAAAAGTGCGGTCAGACTCCATTATTTAACGATAGTGACATTGACTAGCTCCAATGAAAATACAACTAATTGGTACCAGAAAAGGCAAGTCTGCACGAATAATCCGCAGCTTCGTCAACGTGGAATACGGCTCCTACTTAATTAAGGTTCGTTATTAACTTATTGCAACTTCTGAACAAACTCCCTAAGTTTGGTTGAACAGACTTATTCAAGGTTGAACCGTAACAAAACAACCCACTAAGTTCGGTTAAAAACTTCTGCAAATCTGAGTCCAGGAACCCAGACAAAACACCCCACTGAGTTCGGTTAAACGGAATTCTACAAAGCTGAACCCAGACAAAACAACCCCTTGAATTTGACTGAACATAGTTCTGGATTGAAGGCTAAATAAAGTCAGTCTGAGGGCATCTCGATAGATAAATCAGTGTTGTCTTTAGATGTGTAAAACTAGCTGTTTTTCTACGTTACTAATAGCACATATCGTACAATATTTAGCAAACATGGCTACATCTTTTAAAACAGTAAGTTCACTTGTGAGTTATCAACAGCAGATGAATTATATCTTACGAATATGTCTGCATCTTTTAAGTTCTATTACATAGTTAAACACTTTACTGTTTTAAAAATGGTTTTTTGAAAATAAAATATTTCAGTAGAGATAATCATTGGAGAAGTCTGAATTGTGGGATAAACAGTAAGTATTGTTTATAGTTTAGGAAGTAAGTATTTTTTGTTGGATAGATGGTAAGTATTGTTTATAGTTTAAGAAGTAAGTGTTGTTTGTGGGATAGACAGCAAGTATTATTTGTGGATTAGACAATTACAAGTTAAATTCTTTATAAGTAAGATAGACCAGGACAACTGTACCCAGTGGTTCATTATGGGTTTTGTTTTCTCCATTGTCTTTTTTACATTACGTTATTCTTTTTGTTGATCCTGTAATAACAAAATAAAATAACTCATTTTTAAAGGTTGAAGCTAACCAAGACTGACGTGGCACACATTGACAGGATATTTATGGCCAAAACTCGGAAGGTCATGGTAATGAATAGCTTTTAGCATACTGGGAAGACTGTAAAGTTGAGGGAAAGAAAAACAATTTTTGTATCATTACAAATTATAATCCGACTAAGGCTTTAGGCTTTCCGTGGTACACGATTTAAGAGGGTTGAACTTACTACATTATAATGCTAAAATGATGGCAATCAAGCTAGTGATAAACAATGGTTATATATGAGATATTGAGAAAGAATAATAAGCAGGTTGTTGACGTAGGTTATCAAGTATGTGATAAACAAGAGTGAATTATTAAGCAAGAGTTGAGTTATAAACAAGAGTTTTATCAGGTAACTAACACGGTTTGTGAAGTAGGTTGTAAATAGGAGTTACCAAACAATGAGTAAACAAGGGTTATCAAACACATGATAAACAACAGTTACCAAACACATGGTAAACACGGATTATCAAACACATGATAAACAAGGGTTATCAAACAATGAGTAAACAAGGGTTATCAAACACATGATAAACAACAGTTACCAAACACATGGTAAACACGGATTATGAAACACATGATGAACAAGGGTTATCAAACACATGATAAACAAGGGTTATCAAACACATGATAAACAAGGGTTATCAAACACATGATAAACAAGAGTTACCAAACACACGGTATACACGGATTATGAAACACATGATAAACAAGGGTTATCAAACACATGATAAACAAGAGTTACCAAGCACACGGTATACACGGATTATCAAACACATGATAAACAAGGGTTATCAAACACATGATAAACAAGAGTTACCAAGCACACGGTAAACACGGATTATGAAACACATGATAAACAAGAGTTACCAAGCACACGGTAAACACGGATTATGAAACACATGATAAACAAGAGTTACCAAGCACACGGTAAACACGGAATATGAAACACATGATAAACAAGGGTTATCAAACACATGATAAACATAAGTTACCAAGCACACGGTAAACACGGATTATGAAACACATGATAAACAAGGGTTATCAAACACATGATAAACAAGAGTTACCAAACACACGGTATACACGGATTATGAAACACATGATAAACAAGGGTTATCAAACACATGATAAACAAGAGTTACCAAACACACGGTATACACGGATTATGAAACACATGATAAACAAGGGTTATCAAACACATGATAAACAAGAGTTACCAAGCACACGGTAAATACGGATTATGAAACACATGATAAACAAGGGTTATCAAACACATGATAAACAAGAGTTACCAAACACACGGTATACACGGATTATGAAACACATGATAAACAAGGGTTATCAAACACATGATAAACAAGAGTTACCAAGCACACGGTAAACACGGATTATGAAACACATGATAAACAAGGGTTATCAAACACATGATAAACAAGAGTTACCAAACACACGGTAAACACGGAATATGAAACACATGATAAACAAGGGTTATCAAACACATGATAAACATAAGTTACCAAGCACACGGTAAACACGGATTATGAAACACATGATAAACAAGGGTTATCAAACACATGATAAACAAGAGTTACCAAGCACACGGTAAACAAGGGTTACGAAACACATGATAAACAAGAGTTATCAAAAAACGATAAACAGACGTTTTCAGAACTTAGGTTTTTGGCTCACTGGTTCCGGTTTTCTTTCTTATTTTGTAAATGGACGAACCTAATTATACATATCTCTCTTGTTAAAATTCTGAAGTCAATTCCCCTCGGAGGATATACTACAGAGATGTCATTATCTAATTTTGCACCACAACGAAATTCTCGCGTTGTGCTAGTTCCACCTAAACAGAATTGAATACAGTAAGATTTTATTTAAAACTATGATTGTTTTATTTAAACACAAAATCACAACTAAAACAATTAGTTGTCTTCTGAAACACCGTGTGTAGTTTGTTTTCACTTTTGTACTAATTATCTTGACCTGAGTTGACCTATAATACTGTTTATTTATCTTGACATTTGGACATTAGCAGTCACTAAGTGTCTGGAGACAAGATTTATGTTTACAGTGTTCGGAGACCAAATTAACGTTAAAAAATGTCTAGTGACAAGATTATCCTTTAAAGTATCTGGATACAAAATTATCGTTTAAACTGTTTGGAGACAAAATTAACGTTTAAATATGTGGAGATAAATTTAATGTTTAAAGTGTCTGGAGACAAGATTAATGTTTAAGTTTCTCGAGTTTATTAGCTTGAAAAAATCCCTGTTTTAATTTTGTCATAACCAATCGACATTAAAACATAACTGTAAATTGAGGTTTTGTTTCATGTAATGGCGATAATCGACGTCGTGCTCTGTGAACAAAGAAAAACAACGTGATAATTATGCTATTTTGAGAATTAACTTTTACATATTTAATGGACAAAGAGTCAAGGTGACTGGTACGTTTGCTTTTTGTTTATTTCAGAGTTTCTCGCCAAGGGGCCCGGCATGACCAGGTGGGTTAAGTCGTTCAACTCGTAATCTGAGGGTTGCGAGGTTGTATTCCGGTCACACCAAATATGCTCGCCCTTGCAGCTGTGGAGGCATTATAACGTGACGGTCAATCCTACTATTCGTTGGTAAAAGAGTAACCCAAAAGTTGGCGGTGGGTGATGATGACTAGGTGCCTTCCCTCTAGTCTTACACTACTAAATTAGGGACGGATAGCACAGATAGCCCTCGTGTAGCTTTGCGTGAAATTCAAAAACAAACAAACTTTCTCGCCAAGGTTAAAAGTACTATCTCTGCACAGCTGTCTTTGATGTTGAAGAGAGTAGAGGGAAGGCAGCTTGGTCAACAACGCCACCGTTAGCCCTTGAGTTACTCGTTCTTGTACAGATGTTTGGCCGTCACGTTTGACATCACATTTAAAGTTCGAAGAGTTTTTGTGGTAACGGGTCGCGAACCATAAACCCTCGGACTCACAATCCGAGCGCAATAATAGCTACGCCACACCCCGGCTGTCGTTTCATTCGTGCTTTATCAGTAACTCTGGACAAAAGTAAGTTACTATATAAATCAGAACTGAAAAGGAACACAAACTAAAGAAGTCGACTCTGTATAACATTGAAACCGAAACTTGTAGTGATATAATTTATCACTTGGTTATATTCGATATTAACAATGTTTTCAGTGTATTCAATAGATGTTAGGCCTGGCATGGCCTAGCGCGTTAAGGCGTGCGCTTCGTAATCTGAGGGTCGCGGGTTCGCGCCCGAGTCGCGCCAAACATGCTCGCTCTCCCAGCCGTGGGGGCGTTATAATGTGACGGTCAATCCCACTTTTCGGTAGTAAAAGAGTAGCCCAAGAGTTGGCGGTGGGTGGTGATGACTAGCTGCCTTCCTTCTAGTCTTACACTGCTAAATTAGGGACGGCTAGCACAGATAGCCCTCGAGTAGCTTTGTGCGAAATTCCAAAACCAAACCAATCAATAGATGTCATCGGGCACAAAACATCAATTAATGATTTTCACGTGAACTGAAGTAAATAAATATTCGTTTGTCATAACTTAGTTCACTGTGGTTCTTGGAAATCATTATTAGACATCTTTTAGTTACAAAAAAGGGAACTTTTGTCATAAAACTTGGTATAATTATTTTGGTAAGTTAAATCTTAACGCTGCTCTTTAATTCGAAAATAAAAAAATTGTAGCGTATTTATTGTTAATAGAGTTCTAGAATGCACAAATATTCTCTCGTTCATGGTTCGTGGATTTATTACTACGGCTTTTGTTGTTTGTGTTTTTCTCTCCCTCCTCACGATACATTGGAGCCTGCTAACCATCCTCGTGTCGAGGGTAGGCTCGATTCAATCAATGAAAGTGTGCCAGAGTAAACTCCATCAATCACAAGGTCACGTGGTATTGAAACTGCTCTCTCCTGTTCCTTCTCAGCGAATAGTGTGAAGGCATATGAAGAATAACAGTAGAATTTTCATCATTTAGAACGAAATAAAGTCAACATTCAATAGAGCATATTTAATATTAGACTGTCTCTAGTTTTAACACGAAAAAGTATTTACTTAATAATAAAAATAATTATAAGTAGTAACATAAAGATCTGAACGTATTAACGAAACTAAACACTTGATTTAATGCGAAAAACAGCTGTAGATATCAATGGTTATAATCTCCGTGAATCTATTGATGTAATGTAATAAACATAATTTTAAATAAGGATAAAGGTTCAGAGGGAAATGCTCTTAATAGATGGTGTGAAATTCATCACTTTCGAGTTCAACTGAGCCTAGCGTGACTCTAATGGTCAGCGTGACTGGTCTGTGAATTCATGGCCTATTGCAATCAAATCAGACTTTTTCTTTTTGGGAATGTAGATGCACTATAAGAGACAAGTAAGAGTAACCCAAGAGTTGGCTGTGGTTGCTATTCATTAGTTACATTCCCTCTGAACCACCAGTCTAAGATCACGACAGGTAGCATTTACTCTAGCTTCGCATGAAAATTCCACAACAAGCATCTAATCTCAGCTTCCAACACAAGCTGACTATCATATCTATACAAGTAACATATAATCTCAGCTTCCAACACAAGCTGACTATCATATCTATACAAGTAACATCTAATCTCAGCTTCCAACACAAGCTGACTATCATGTCTATACAAGTAACACCTTAAACACAGCTTAAACCACAAGCTTACTATCATGTCTATACAAGTAACATCTTAATCTCAACTTACACCACAAGCTGACTATCATATCTATACAAGTAACACCTTAAACACAGCTTAAACCACAAGCTTACTATCATGTCTATACAAGTAACATCTTAATCTCAACTTACACCACAAGCTGACTATCATATCTATACCAGTAATATCTTAAACTCAGCTTACTCCACAAGCTGACTGTCATATCTATACCACTAAGATCTTTAGCTCAGCTTACACACAAGCTGACCATCATATCTATACAAGTAGCATTATCATCTCGAAATATCACTTCTGCTGACCACAGAATTTCAGGATAAAAAATTCAGTTAATCAGTCATATCAAAAAATTACTTTTTATCAATCTTAACCCTCGAATTTCTTACTTGATTTTATAACGTTCACATGCTTAAGAAATTCAGATATTGAATAGTTTTATTTTTCTGTTAGAACTAACCACGTAATTGTGTGGAGTCAATTATAAAGTACATAGAACCCCTAGCAACAACTGAAAGGAGTCATTGGAATATTTATAACATTTTAGTTTGAACACTTTTTTTGTAACTCGTGTGTTATTAGTGGCTCGATAATTATCCGTCATGGACGCACAAGATATTGGGGAACATATGTTGTCAGGAAAGTTTATTGATAAACGGGCCTTATCAGAAATTCTAGGATTAATTATCTGTTGTAATAACCAGTACTGATACCAGTGTCGGACTATGGTTCGATAAGGCCCCACTCAAATAGATTGTAGGAAGCTCACCTATCGGTGCATATTATACTAATTAAATTTGATTGAAACGAATGGAAGTTTTCCAAAATATGCTTAACAAAATTAGGAAATTTATTTCTACTTTATCTATGTAATATAGTTATTGTTTTCTTCTTATTTTTACCTATTAACAGTATTTCAAATGAAAGTGTTAAAATGTTTCACAAATCCTAATCGGTAAATACACTGTTTTTCATAATTAATGACACAACTTTCTGTTACTAACTCATGCAGAATATTACACACATCATTGTTTTTTATGCCTCCTCATACGATCAGAGATGTCATTGAATATTTACTTTTCTTTCATATCCATTTTATGATGTCTGTCTTTCTATTTAAGTCAGTAACGGACACTAACTGACTGTAATAGATATCAAAAGGATATGACCACTAACTGTAAAATGTCTATAACCCCTTGTCAATCTGTCGAAAACGCTTTTGTTTTCCTTTTTTAATAATTCGCAACAATATACGTCGTCGCTCAGCAACAGAACTATCATCCGGGCATTCTTAGGCCAACTATGCTTACAAGTTTTATGGCATTGAGTTGCAGCAAAAAGGAAAATAAAATCTATGAAGTAGTGTTTCAGTAAACCTTTACGTTTACGTTTAGACCTAATGCTTAAGTTAGATTACAAATGGGTCTACTATTTCTATCTTAAAAAGTCAGTGTTTAAAAATTAAGTGTTAATTAATAAATAAATCTTATTTTCGTATTTTACACATATATTATCATCTTGGCCTTAAAACATGAAGAAAAAATAACGTTTATAACTAACAAATATATTTTGTTCTTTATATTGTCGAAAGAGTTGAACATTTATGTTAAAATGTTCGCGCTATGTGAAAAGGCTTAAGAGTGCTATTTAAGTCTCTTTCAAAGTGCTCAAGTACTTTTATTCACGATAACACTTCATTTATCTGCGTAGTTATTTACTACAAACGTGTTGGTAAAAGAATTTCTTCGAGGCTGGTAAAATAAGTGAAGAATAAATGCATTTTGAAGGTGCAGAAAAATTCATTTTACTTTCGTTAATCATCCAATAATTATTCTTGTCATTTTTAACTGGCTTTTATACTAGTATAATATAAAAATTATGTATGTGAATTTTTTAATGAATAGCGTTTTAATTATAGTATATAAATGCCTAGTGTGTGTGTGTGTGTGTTTTTTTAAATCATAATAGGAAATTTAACTCATAATTAAGCAGAGTCTCTAAATCGGGGTGGGCCCTACACCAAAACGTATTGTGCGTCTGTTTTAATCCGGCACTGACCATTATAAACCTGCACTTTTTCAAATAATCTGTACTGTTTTAAATCTGCATTTGTTTTAATAACCCGTGTTTGCTCTAATAACCTGTACCATTAAAAATATGTTTCTGTTTATTTGTTTTCACAACCTGCACCGCTGCAGTTTTGTTTTTGTGGTTAATTTGTTCTGGTTAGTTTTAACGTCAGTTTTGAAACTGTGCAACAAAAATTTCTTGTGTTATACCCTTACACTGTCGTATTCCTCATTCAGCAACGTCTGTCGGATCCCCCTCCTCTCAATACAGCTCTCTTTGTTAAGTACCTCGTTTTGCTTCTCCGTGTTCAGGTCATTTCCTTTAGTTGATTCTGAACAACAAAATCTCAAGGTCAGTTTCTCAGGTAGTTTCCTGGAGGGAGGATCTGTGAATATGAAAATATTTGTTTCATTAAGTTCCTTCCTAATATAATTCATATTCAGCAGCATGTTACTTTAAATGGTGTATTTTTAAATAAAACGTAGCATTCTTAGTGATCTGAGATGATGAAATGTGAACAGAGATACTTGAAAGAGTATAATCCTGGAAGATAGCAAAAACCCTTTCGAAAATTGAGATAGAACATTTCATCTTGAATCAACTGTTTGATCTTTCGAGCTCTTGTTCTTTTCCTTCTCCTCTGTAGTAAAACGTCAGTTGTTATAACACAACTTCCTTTCTTCTTTAGTAAAACGTCAGTTGTTATAACACAACTTCCTTTCTTCTTTAGTAAAACGTCAGTTGTTATAACACAACTTCCTTTCTTCTTTAGTAAAACGTCATTTGTTATAACACAACTTCCTTTCTTTTTTAGTAAAACGTCAGTTGTTATAACACAACTTCCTTTCTTCTTTAGTAAAACGTCAGTTGTTATAACACAACTTCCTTTCTTCTTTAGTAAAACGTCATTTGTTATAACACAACTTCCTTTCTTTTTAGTAAAACGTCAGTTGTTATAACACAACTTCCTTTCTTTTTAGTAAAACGTCAGTTGTTATAACACAACTTCCTTTCTTCTTTAGTAAAACGTCAGTTGTTATAACACAACTTCCTTTCTTCTTTAGTAAAACGTCATTTGTTATAACACAACTTCCTTTCTTTTTAGTAAAACGTCAGTTGTTATAACACAACTTCCTTCTTTAGTAAAACGTCAGTTGTTATAACACAACTTCCTTTTTTCTTTAGTAAAACGTCAGTTATTATAACACAACTTCCCTCACTGTTTGAACATGTTAGATTTAACAGTGACTGTAGAGCTATTTTGAGCTTCTTTGCTTCCTTCCTTGAAGAACTGAAATTTTCTTTTTTATCCCAAGTGATTTTCCAGCAAAATTTGGCGTAGCTGTATATGTTCGACTGAAGTAGTGACATCTGATATCTTTTTGAACTCAATGTGACGTTCAATGACTACTCATATTTTATGACACTATCTTTCCGAAACATTACACTTTAAACAAAAGATCCGATAAATGGAGCTTCAAATAAGCTCTTGGTCGAATAGCACATTATTGTCCTGCAGAGGTGAGCTTGATTTAGGTGAACAAGCTGCTACTTAGCCCAGTTAAAGATAATCAGTTCTGTTTGGCTGGAAGTTCGCTCGAGGTACCTACCGCCAAGACTTAAATGGAAGGATCTTCTAATCCACATTATTTTAATAAAAGTAACCCGAGGCAACAACCACAAGACAAGACAGCTCTTCAGGCTTCTTACACCTACACAGAATAGATATTGTCCACAGACATTTCTGCTTGCTACTAATAGCACTAAAGATTCTCTCTTCCAATGGTTAGTGATTCTTTTACCCATTATATTCTCAAGATATCTCGTCATCACAAATTACTTCTCTTACCCATTGTCATACTTTAATAATCACGATCAAAACTTACTATTCAATGGGACAACAATATCACACGGCTCTGCAATGTACTTGTTGCTTTCTCTCTGTTTTGTCAGTTTAAAATTAAGGAAGACTACGCGCAGATTTGCACGTGACTCTGAAAACCAAAACTACGAGTATACTTTGAGTGCATTAACAAAGAAACAACAACAACCAGGGCCTGACATGGCCAGATGGTTAGGTGGTTAATCATTTAATTATTATTGTTTTTAATCACTGTGAAAGAAAAGAATAAAGTGTGTAATATTTTGTTCAGTTGCCCTTATGGTTTGTTAAAGAATGGTTTTAAAACTGTAGAGGCTTTTGCTTGTAAAATATCATTATATGAAAAAATATTTATCTGAGAATGTTGTTGTTTTGAACTTAGCACAAAGCTGCACAATGGGCTGTTTGTGTTCTGCCCATCACGGGTATCGAAACCTACTTTCTAGCGTTGTAAGTCCGCAGACACGTCACTGTACCACTGGGGATCCTTTGGAAACTTACATTACGTACTCTTGTAAAACAAACAGATTGGGAGCATACGTAAAACGAAAGTGCTTATAGTAATAAAGGTAAGCAGTGAATTGTTAAAATTGTTTTGCAGCACAAGTATATATTTTCGTTGGTAGTAGTTCAACATAATACTACAGAAATAAAACAAGTGATTATCTTAGTGACTATTTTTCGTTAAGTTAAGTGTCTTTTTTTTCCCCCCCACACTAAGTCTAATGTAATAACGCCACATAAAACTGTAAATACAAGACCCACATTTTACTGTGAACATTTAACATTCTAAGATATTTATTAAATGTAGCATTACAGTACATAATAGATACAACTCATATTTTACATTCTAACATACCACACACTTAAATTATCAATATCTTTAGAAATTTTATAATACAACTTGCTGTACACATGTATTAAAATACGAAGTATTATGTATGTTCATTATCTTAATCCATAAGTATTGTAACACATCACGATGTAGAAACATTATACCACAGCGTATTGTAAAGATAGGAATTAACAATAATTTATTATATCACACATTGCTATATCCATATCACACTAGAAGTTATAAGATGTTATAGAAATTGTCAGTGAAACTTCCACAGTTATTTTCAAGAAACTGTGTAATTTATTTACACGCGTTGTTACATAATGAACCCTAGTAATTATTACACGTCTCTACACGCGTTGTTACATAATGAACCCTAGTAATTGTTAGACGTCTATACTAGTGTTGTTACATGATGAATCTTAGTGGCTGTTGCTCTCTACACGTGTTGTTACATGATGAATCTTAGTGGCTGTTGGTCTCTACACGTGTTGTTACATGATGAATCCTAGTAACTGTTAAACGTCTCTACACGTGTTGTTACATGATGAATCTTAGTGGCTGTTGGTCTCTACACGTGTTGTTACGTGATGAATCTTAGTGGCTGTTGGTCTCTACACGTGTTGTTACATGATGAATCCTAGTAACTGTTAAACGTCTCTACACGTGTTGTTACATCATGACTACGTCGCAGTAATATTATTTCAATTGACGCAAAGATATCCAGACTAATAAAGTTATGATGCGAATACCTTTCTGGCTAAATTTCAATGTTGGAGAGGATATGCACCCACTGTAAGTTGCAATATTAAAGCGTGTAAAGAATTGTTTTGTATTTCAGAAGCCAACAAACCTATGGAGGATGGACAATGACACTACACATATATGGAAAAGATCTCTAAGACTTGTGAAGGTTCGCTGTTGTCCACAATATCCTAGACTCTCTCCCTCTTCAATCGTTTACGGTGTTTGTGAGGTAAGAATTTTTCTGTATAATTTTCCTTCAAGATTTGCGAAGAAGTTCTCGTATGCCAAGATACACATTTCCAAACGAAATGATATTTTGAGGTGCTTTATGTAGATACGATATTAGCTGTTAGGGTTAACGTCAAGGTGCTTAATTACATGTTTATAATTATATATATATATATATATCATTTATTTCGTTGCGAAAATGAATTATATCTCCGGGGGAGACGTTATTTTATAAAAATAACTAACTCGTTACGAAAAGAAACTCGTATATGAATTTTGTAAAAAGCTGAAGAATATATTTCATAATGAAGATGGTAATAGGTGTTTTTGGTCACGTGGCTGGCAGAATATACTGAGATTAAAAATTCATGGAATACCGTAGCTTGTAATACAGCTTTTAAACTATTAAATGACACGAATGCTCTGCTCAAATCTTGATTGTTTTTATATTTTCTCAAATAGACTGAACATTTCTGAAACTAAGAAACCTTAATGCATCTGAATGGCGAACGCAAGTTTATCCCATGATTAATGTTGTAGGTCTTATATTTAAGAGTGGCCTGGAATGGCCAGGTGGTTAGGGCACTCTACTCGTAATCTGAGAGTAACGGGTTCGATTCCCTCTCACACCAAACATGCTCGCCCTTTCAGCCGTTAGGGCCTTATAATGTGACGGTCAATCTCACTATTCGTTGATAAAAGAGTAGTCCAAGAGTTGGCGGTGGGTGGTGATGACTAGCTGTCTTCCCTCTGGTCCTACACTGCTAAATTAGGGACTGCTAGCGCAGTTAGCCATGCTTTGCGCAAAATTAAAACACATATAGACGGTATAAATGTATGCAATCTCGAAAAGAAGCAGCGGGGCTAGGGTATGTAATCTCACTAATTACTCTTCTCAATGATGTTTTGTTAATGATTCTTACATGATAGTGCAATGGTCTAATTAGTCATGTTTTGTTAATGATTCTTACATTTTAGCGTACAATGATGTAATTAATCATGTTTTATGTTAATGATTCTTAAATGATGGCGTACAGTGGTGTATTTATGTGTACAAAATCTTAAAGACTGATATAGATCATTGTATAAGGGTAAGATTAATTATTTCTCTTAAATTAGACAGGTAGCGTTAGAACTTTATTTTTACCGTTTTTGTTTAAAAACTGTGCTGGTCATATACAGGTTCTTAGTCCTAGTTATATACAGGGTGGCCCGTAAGTCCCTATCCATCCATATGTTATTATGTTATATTCAATAATACTAATGATGAGTTGAAGGCAGCTGTTACCACGGCATTTGGTACAATAACCCCTGCTATGTTGAGGAAAATGTCTCACAGAACATGACGTCGCATAATATTATGCAACGACAATGAGGGACAGTACACAGATACACTGGATACATAAGATATATGGATGGGTAGGGACTTACGGGCCACCCTGTACTTTACCTTAGATTTTTTTGAAAGTAAGTACTGTGTCTCAGTTAACTAACCTGTCTGGACTTCTTCCCAGTTACACAACGTACGTGTTTAATATCTTTTATAGTATCAACAGTATTGACTTGTGTGGCATTTTATTTTTCAGAAAGACGTACTTTACCAACACCTGCGTATTGGGTTCTTGTTTACGAAATGATGACAAAAAAAACAGGTATTCCGAAGTCATTTAAGACTAGTCAGTTGTCATTTTAAGCGAAAATCATGTGATTCCTTTGTTATTACTTTTTGTCTAGTTTACATCCACGTTTTTTAACACACAAACGTGCGAATATAGCACTTAAATGTAACATTCCAGCCCATCAAATGTTTGACTTCAGTAAAAAGTAAATAATTTTTCTGAAGTATAAATATTGCGCAACAACCACAATTGCCTTTATAGGATACCTTCAGTATCTATGTAAGTTTATCGGAATGTAAATTACATAACAGATTTATGTATTTGAGGGAAGGGGCGCCCTAGTCTCCACGTTTTACATTTGTGTTGTATGCGACTTACTGGCCGAAAATATCTTCTTTTTAAATTATTATTTATGAGGTAATCTATGTTTATCAGTAATTGTTTAGAAGACAAAATAAGTAAACCTTATAACCGTGCACTTTCGAAAGGCTTATCTCTCTTCATCAGACTCAAACTGGTAGAGTAAAATGCTTCTTTTTGTTCCAGTCAGAGATACAATGAATAAACGTTTTATTGTTTATCATGGTTAAAAAATAATATAAGATTTGCTGTTTGCGTATGCGTGTTCAAACCAGTGTATCCAAGTTCCAAGAATGATTAATTTGTCATTTGCATATTTGCCCTAAAAATAGATATGAACCTAAATTTTGTCATTTGTTATCGTGTTTTGGGAAAAATCCACCACTCACTAGTAACCTTAGACAAGGTCCCCCAGTGGCTCAGCGGTATGTCTGCGGACTTACAATGCTAAAATCTGGGTTTCGATACCCGTGGTGGGCAGAGCACAGATAGCCCATTGTGTAGCTTTGTGCTTAATTCAAAACAACTACAACAACCCTAGACAACGGTAAGTCCAAAAAAACTAGACTAGGCTTCATGTATTAGTGTAGTTTGTATGAAACGAGTGGTGTTTTGAGTTGTCACCACAGCGAACCTATATTTATATACGATTGAAAGAATGTGTAGCATTGATGCTACTAGTTGAATTATCACAATCTGTCTTTGATTCTCATTTGTCACTCGAAATACTAGTTTGAGGTAGTGTATAAGTGTTGGAAGAGACAACAAAGTTCTCACAATTAAAACTGATATTTGTCTGACAGAGCGATATAGTGTAGTTGTGTTGTGTAAAGGTCAGTGTTGAACGTTAAACTCGATTTGTTTTAAACTACTTTGAAGAGTGAAATTATGTTTTACCGGGGGGGGGGGCTTAACTAACGGATTAAGCTATGTGAACTAAAGAATTCCTTTTATGGATAATTACTTTGCCAGGATTCAGCTGTCCACCTCAAGGTCACTAGGTGTTGATGCCCGTATCCAAGCTGTGCTAATTTCACCCTCCGTCTAGAGATTGTACCTGGCCCCCTAGGGATAAACGAACTTCCGTTGCATGTTAGACTCAGTATTTTAGCCTCCAGGATTGGCATGACGCCGTTTCCGGTCTGATATAAAACAAATGGTTATGTAGAAAATTTTTGTCCTTTTTCATCCATTTATTTTACATTGTTTTTAGTGCATGATGTAAAATTTGTAACACACTGAAGTAGAATGACTATTTCTGTTTATACATGTCGGCACCTTTATTGTACAAGATGAAGGAAGTGTTAAAAAACTATTTGCAGCATCTAACAATGGTGAGTGTCAATTACATTTAACAATAATGAATACTAACCATCTAGAACATCTATGAATATTGAACACAGGTAAAACAATGAATATTGACCATATGTAGTAGTGGTAATGTTTGTTATGTATAAGAACGGCCAACACTGGCCACATGAAACAAGGATATCATGTGTGATATTGTAAATGTAAATAACTGGAGAATGATAATTATCCTGATACACTTTGTTCCGCGTGTTGATTTTTGTTGATTCATCTGAATGAGCGAATTTTATACGAGCCAACAAGGTTTGTAAAAAAAAAATATATATATATATTTTTATTTTTCTATACAAAGGATATCACCCTTGAATAGAACATATCCAGCTGTGGCTGCATGGAGTAGCGTGTTTCAGGATTACACGTAAAAGTCTGATTCGATTATCTAGGGTGTTTCCCTTTCATTTCCATTTTTACTCCGACGTATCATTCTTGCCACACTTTGTTTTGTCACCTTTGCTTTTATTCTTTTGCTTCAGTCAATCTGCTATCTTTTATATAGAGAATTTTGTAACTGCCTTTTCCTGGTCATCTTATTCCAGTATTATGCCTTGGAGACGTCGGCTGTAGAAGTTGGGCTAAGCTCTGGTTTTCACTGAAGAATGCCAGCTGATCTCTGTCATGTGGTCACAGCACTAGAGTTTGTATTGTTTTTGTAATGAATATCCAGTTCTTTGGTATCTGGTTATCGTTAGCCAGCACTTTTTGTTTTTCTCTTCAATCACAAACTTACCAGGTGTAATGTGTACTGTGTTACTGAGCATAGTAAATACCCAAACTGTGTAATAGGCCTAAGATGATATTTAAACAGGACGGTAACACAAACCCGACGTTAACAACATTTGTGATTTTTAGGTGGGTTTAATAGAGCATAAGCAAAATGAAACCTTGGTCATCTCTGTGATACGGTATGTCTAACGATCCATAACCAGAGTAAAACCTTGATGTTAATTAAGGCTGCTGCTATTACTTCTACCTGAAACCTTATAACCAAACTAGAAACCATTGTTATCTACTTTAAACATAAGTAACTATGTATTTAGGGCGTTAGATTCGCAATCTGAGAGTCACGGGTTCTAGTTTTCGTCTTACGAAACATGTTCGTTTTTTCAGCCTTTAGGGGTGTTATAATTTTACTGTCAACCCCACTATTCGTTGGTAAAAGAATAGCTCAAGAATAGGCGGTGGGTGGTAATGACTAACTGCCTTCACTCTAATCTTACACGGCTAAAATAGGGAGGGTTAGCGCAGATAAAAATTAAAAACAAACCAAACCAATCAAAGTGTGGCCTCAGAATACTAGCTAGCTATTTATGGTAAGCAAGATCCCCAACTTTTTCTAGATCTTCAATAAACTCAACCGTCTGGGATAACCAAGTTTTTACTTTTTTTCAGCATTTGAATTATCTTAATATAAGGTTTGTTTATTTTCGTGCCATTGTTTTCCTTTCGTGTAACAGGGTGCGTCACCTTTTACCCTCCGCTGACTTTTAGCGGTAGTTCAAGGAACTCTGATGACGAGGGTTACCAACCCGTTAATTAAAGTCGGACCTAGATTAATCTCGATTGTTGAATGATGAACATACATCTATTATGATAAGATCTGTTTTCCTTTCTTCTCTAGGGGAATTCCACAAACAGTAAGTAACATAAAAATATTCAAATAATCACAGGTCTCCTATCTGTATTATTTCTTATTTTAATTATTGTTTGTTTAAAATTTTACGCAAAGGTACAAAAGGGATATTTGGTCACAACTGTTCCTGCATTTACAGTAATAACCTAGAGGCATATACTTAACAAAACCACCGCCAACTCTTGTCTGACCGAATAATGGGGCTTGACACGCCCTCTCTCTCTGCCTTATAGCGCACCAACGGCCCTAACAGTAGATCGCGTTTTTGTTATTGTTTTCTCAATAAAGGGACGCTAACAATGAATCCTCATATTTCCAATCCTCGTATAAGAATCTCTAAACCATACCAAGTTACTTATTTAATTTTCATTTCTCTGAAAACTTAAGAGATCTAACAAAATTCTGCTTAAGAACATTGCTTTATAAACAAAACCAAAACTCATTGGCCTTTTTATTGTATTATGAATTCTAAAAACGACGCTTTAAATTGGGTAGATAGTGTTAATATCAAATTAACTACGGTTTGTAGAAGGTAAGAGGACTAACTAGGGTTATCACAGGATTATATATATATTAAATGATAATATATTTACTTATAATATGCTTGTAGTTTGAATGATGACGACGTTTAATAACATCAGCTTTTATTTTTGAGCTTATGATGACTTGGAATATCCTCAAATTCGTGTCAGTCTATTTTTGTTTGTGATTACTTTTAATATTCTCAGATTGTGTTGTTTTTTGGTGGTTTTTTTTGGGTGGGTATAATGACATGGCATACCCTCATATTGTTTTAGATATTTGATTCCAAAACATTCGTAAAATATCGTTTGTTGAGATTTGTTGTATTTCACTTATTACTGATTTTTATTATTATTTTTGTCTAAAAAGTTTTCAGCTGCAGGTGTTTGTTTCTATCTATCCGATAAAAGATCCAGGTTTGTTTGTTTTTCTCTCACGACAATCCACCCAGCTATTCATGGTTGCCATTCAACTAAACCACCCTACTGCTTCTATGACGCCACCTATATCTACCCAAGCTATTGTTTGGGAGTGCCTAATCCAG
This sequence comes from Tachypleus tridentatus, assembly GCF_004210375.1. Taxonomy (NCBI): domain Eukaryota; kingdom Metazoa; phylum Arthropoda; class Merostomata; order Xiphosura; family Limulidae; genus Tachypleus; species Tachypleus tridentatus. The sequence continues at coordinate 27,136,205 of NC_134836.1, forward strand.
CCTTCTCAGTTTTCTTGCGGAGAGCTCAGGTTTCTTGAGTGTTTGCGCGTCTGGAAGCGCCATCTGTCACCCATCCAGTATCCCTCTCTCCTCTCATGTACTGTCAACTAAAACCTTTTCTAAAAATCTTGTTTCTATCGATAACATTTTGATTTTAATTCTTATTTTATTTATCAATAAGTTATGTATTAGTTGTCTTCGTGACAAGATAAAGGATTTTGTTTTACAATTTTACATCCTTTTTGTTTTTTCATGTCCATGACACAATAATCTAGCGTAGAATAGGGAATTTTGTCTTTACCATGCTCTATTTTTTATAGAACGCAAACATATAGTGTACTCAGCTTGTACTGTATAGTGCTTTGTTTCGTCTTCAGAACTTGGTAATCTGGTATCGAACACAAAGTTTTGCATCCTGAATTTAACAAATATAGTTATACCACAGTGAATTTTTAAAACAACCCCTTTCTAAGGTACATTTCTTAATTTTTTGTATTAAAGTAGTTTTGTCTGCATTTAGGGCTCTTTTCTCTCAAAGTTTGGCATGGCCAGGTGGTTAGAGCGCTGGACTCGCAATTTATGGGTCGCGGGTTCGAATCCCGTTCTTACCATACATGCTCGCCGTTTCAGCTGTAGGAGCATTAAAATTTGACGGCTAATCCAGCTATCCATTGGTAAAAGGGTAGCTCAAGAGTTGGCGGTGAATGGTGATAGCTAACTACCTTTACTCTTTTATTTCAGTAATAAATTAGGGATAGCCAACGAAGATAGCCCTCGTGTAGCTTTCCTCGAGATTCAAAACAAAAATCTTTTGTCAGAAGTTAATTTTATTGAAATATACAATTTTGTTTGTTTGTGTAGAATTAAGCACAAAGCTGCACAATGGGCTATCTGTGCTCTGCCACTGGGGGCGTAGAAGTATGTTTGTACACAGCGTGACATTGTATGGTAAAGTCTAAATCTAACAAATTAAAACTAATAGTCCAAGAACATTATGTTTTCAGTACTTCTGTGAACTTCAAAAAGCAGTTATGACCTTTTTATTTGTACATACACAAGACAATATTGTTCACAAGAAGAAGATGAGGAATTTGAAACAACGAAGTGGCCTTGTTAGCGAAAATAGAACAAATAAACTATAGCACTGAAATGGTTTTATTAGCGAAAAGAAGACAGGGAAATTACACCAATGTAACGGTCTCGTTAGCGAAAAGGAAGCAGAAAAACTATAGCATCGAAACGGTCTTGCTAGCGAAAAGAAGACAAAGAAACTATAGTAACAAAATGGCCTTGTTAGCGAAAGGAAGAAAGAAACTATTCGACGAAATAGTCTTTTTAGCGAAAAGAAGAAAGTATGTCAATGAAGTGGTCTTTTTTTAGCGAGAAGAAAGAAACTATAGCAATGAAATTGTGTCATTAGCAAAGACGAAACTTTAGGATCGAAACGGTTTTGTTTGCGAAAATAATGCAAACTGTAGCATACTGAGGACAAGTAAAATGACGAGCGCGTGAAAATTTTGAAATGAATTTCAAATAAAGTGATATTGTTTAATGTGAAATATCTAAAGAACTACAAGATGATATGTCTGTTTCAGATACTCGCGCAAAGCTACACAAGAACTATACGAGGATTCCCTGATTTTCAACTAGAAAAAAAGAGCACCCACCAGCCAACTTTGGTTATTTCAATCACACTGTGACTGAACGTCAGTTTTAAAACCATCCACAATACCAAAGTGTGAAACATGATTTTATAATAACGGTATGCGAACCACAGACTCGGATTCACAGCTCGTTACTCTAACCATTAGGTCACGCGCTGCCCATGTAAATTATGAATAGTTTCTCAAGCTGTTTGTTTGGTTGTTTTTTTATGAATTTTGCCCAAAGCTTAATTTACTAGGGTTATCTGCGCTAGCCGTCTCTAATTTAGGGGTGTAAGACTAGATGGAAGGCAACTAGTCATCCCACCCACCGCCAACTCTTGAGCTACTCTTTTACCAACGAATAGTGCGATTGACTGTTACATTATAACACCCCCATGGCTGAAAGGGCGGGCATGTTTGGTGGAACGGGGATACGAACCCACGACCGTCAGATTAAGAGTCGAGTGCCTTAACCACCTGGCCATGCCAGGCCTGTTTCTCAGACCACTAACAGAATGTTATGTATTAAAAGTGTAAATTATGAATAGTTTCTCAGACCACTAACAGAATGTTGTGTATTAACAGTGTAAATTATGAATAGTTTCTCAGGCTACTAACAGAAGTTTGTATATTTACAATGAGATTATACGATATTTCATTTCGACATCTTTTTTATTTATTTTTTTTGTTTCAAGAAAGCAACCTTGTTCTTTAAATGCCGTGATAACCATAATGGAAAACACCGGTTCAGGTTTAGTCGTGGAAGGTTCTCGAACACGATGTTTTCTGTTAGCAGCCAGTGAAGTGCTTTTCAACAGTAAAGAAACGTGCTTCTTCGTCCATGTCTTGACAGCCTTGTCTGTGTAATATAATTCGTATTATAAGAACAAGTGATTTATTAGAGGAAAGTGTCGAAATAAACCAGTCTTGTACGAAAGCGACAAGAGTTGGGTTTGTGTTTGTGATGTTTCCGTTTATTTAAAAAATAACTTTTTGTTCTAACATATTTGTCGCTCTCATAGCCAGTCTCAGTAGTAATGACTTTAACGTATGTTATTCACGAAATTATCAAGACTCATTATTGACTATGAAGCAGGTTTAACTCATGTTAAATAACTTAGCAAAGTCATGGATGTGTGTCGTTCGGCGGTTATCAAAAGGAAATATCTTTAAAGTACTCATCGAAATGAAGAATGAAACCATCTTGTTTTTGGATCAACATCCCCCATCACCAAAATATGCAATATTTGAAATAATAGACAGGTTTCATAATTTATATTGGTTGATTAAGGTGGCCTATTTATGTGACATTTGTGGCTTTTTAAATGCTTTAAACCTAAATTTACAAGGTGCTCACATAAATATTTTTGAAGTTCACGAAAAATATAAAAAAGCTATAAAAATAACTTGTGGATAAATCGAGTTGAGAAGAGAAATTATAAGTCCTTTTCTATTTTAACAGAGTTACAAAACCAAGATGTATAGGGGATATTCCAGATTAGATTTTGTCATTAATAAAAGAGCATCTTTTGGGGCTAAAATCATGGTTGTTGGAATATTTTCCTCCAATTGATAGCAGTAAAATGTGGATCAGGAACCTTTTCTACTGTTGATACGGAAAATGAGGAAGGACCATAACTCAGCGAATCAGAAATTAATTTTATTATCGAACTGTTCTGTGACGTTGCACTGAAAGACCGATTTAGTCAAGTCTGTTAATTACTTTTTTACTGAGCTGCCGTCCTGTGTATCCAAATTTATCAGTGAGATTTCTTATGCCCTTTGTCACATTCATAAATGACAGTCAGGTTTCTGAACGTTAGTTTTCTTAAAAAACAAGTACAGGAACAGATTAGATGTCGAGCCAGATTTGAGGATTAAACTAACTTTTTTTCCTCCTGATTTATAGTTGCTGTGTGATGAATAATAGCATCATCCTTCTTATCAAGTAAGTTATTTCTTAAAAGAGCATTAATAAATAGTTAATATAAAGATTATATAACAATAAAGTATAACTTATTTTATTTCTCTTTACATAATAGTACTATAAAACACCTGTGTATTGTATAATCGATGATGTACTGATAGAACCATTGCTTCCAGCTTGATGTTAAGGCTTAGCCATGTTTTAGCGGGTTATCCCATTAGGTGTTTGAGGAGACCGGACCTCACGAAAAATTACAAAATGAAATCGGTCCTCGGATGGAAAGGTTTGGGAAACGCTGTTCTAGATGGGTTGGTCATGAATATCATAAGATAGTTCCTTACACCGGAAATAATATTTCTGCAGTTTACAAGTAACATGTATTTTATATTTGATTGTTTGTTTTTTGAATTTCGCACAAAGCTACTCGAGGGCTATCTGTGCTAGCCGTCCCTAATTTAGTAGTGTAAGACTAGAGGGAAGGCAGCTAGACATCACCACTCACCGCCAACTCTTGGGATACTCTTTTACCAACGAATAGTGGGATCGACTGTCACATTATAAAGCTCCCACGGCTCTAAGGGCGAGCATGTTTGGCGCGACGAGGTTGCGAACCCGCGGCCCTCAGATTGCGAGTTGCGCGCCTTAACATGCTTGGCCATGCCAGGCCCTGTATCTTATAAATTTGCTGAAAATAGCTTGAATAACACCAATAGAAATTAAACCATTAGCAATATGAGTTAGATAATTTTTGTTGTTTGTAAAAAGAGCTGTAAGATTTTAAAAGTAAACTGTTTGAATAATATGAGTCAGTTTTTTGTTTTCGTACGAGGATATAAGATTTGCCAAATTAGAAGCATCTTCGTTGTGTAATACAATAAAGGTGTGACGATAATGGTGTATGAAACTCTCACATTATATATGTCACTTATTTAAACATCATCAGCTGACTCGAAACTATAGTTGAACTCCAACTTCATATCACAGGCTTGCAATTACCGTGAAATATTTTTATTATATGGCAAGTCCTGTACATATAATCCGAAAATGATATCCATTTCCCTCCATCATGAACAGGTTTTTTACAAAACGTTACACGTATATTTATATCAGTGCATAATTTTTGTTGAAATCAGGTCACGTTTTGTGATGCTCAAAATGTTGACAACCGCTGACCATAGCTTTCTCTAGACTAATCGCGACGCGAGTCTTATCAATTGTTCCATAACCTAGACTCAAGGAATATAATAAATGTTCATTGTTGTAAACAAAATAATAATTTGATCAAAGCAAACTTTTTTTTTCTCCCTATTTGTAATAAATCCTTACCTGATAGAAAAAAATGAGTATTATTTTCGTAGTCTGTCTAACTGAATTATGGAAAATGTGTTATTAAAACTAAACTGTCTTTTATGGAGTTTACATTGGAACCCCTGTGTACTCAGGACTTCTCTTTTTTTAGGTCTATACTACTTGCGATGAAGGTTTCCTTATGTTAATGGGTTTTTTTTTTCTTTTCGAATTGATTAAAATCTATCGACATATTTCGTTATTGCTTATTGTGCAATGTCTTTGTACTTTCATTTTACGATTTAATCCTTTTTTACTTACTGGTGGGTTTACGTAGCAGTAAACATTATAAAAGAAAGAAATAATAGAAATTGAAAAATTAAATCAACTTCAAGGAATAAGTAATTAGAACGCTTCACAGAAACTTTTAACTAACTGAGTATTTTAAATTTTTCTACCACATGTGCTTTGCCATTAGTCGTGATGTGACTGATTCCATCTTATAACCGATAGAAAGCTGAACCACTGAAGACATTCCATAGATTCGAGAAACGTAATGCATATTTCAACAGAACATTGGTCTGTCTTCTTCAGGTATGTATATATATACCCCCCCCCCAAAAAAAAAAAAAAAAAAAAAACTTTAATATGCTAACAAAACTTTGTTTGCCAATTTATTATTCACCAAGTTGTTTTGGTTGATGAGTGTTGCACTGACGTCATAGTTTTGATAGTGACATCACAATTTGCGTTGAGTATAACATTCCCAGATTACCTTGCCACTATTTATAAATATTACTAAGCCTAACCTTAAAGTCGGGAATCAGGGCTGACCCAGTTTTCAACAAGTACGCTTTATATTTCCTGTTTGTTGAGTTCGTACCTCCAATAATGCGAAAAGTTCTAGGATAAAAACAGTTCCAACAGTGCAAGTTAAAGTTTGCTGTAACTTCAGTGGAACTTACTTTATGTAAACATATCTAACGATTTTTACAGCAAGAATTTAGATTTCATTTGTGGAGCTCACAAAAACTGCATTCCGATATATTCATGAATGTGCAACGATAAATAAAGGATGAAACACAGGTTATATATCGTAAAGGATGAAACACAGGTTATATATCGTAAAGGATGAAACACAGGTTATATATCGTAAGGGATGAAACACAGGTTATATATCGTTTTATATTCGTTTGAATTTTAGAGCTTAGAGAACATAGTGGTTGTGTTTAATTTCTATTGAGTGTTTTAAAATATTCCAGGATATTTTCGTATTCAGATTGGGCTAATAGTTGTTTTTGTTGCTACTTTTGAAATATCTAGATTGGACAAATTTGTAATTTTTTAGGTTGTTTTTACATATCAATAGTCAAACATTTCCTACTCATCAGTATTGTTCTCTCACAGAATAAATTATGTGTATGTATTACTACAGCAACATTACTCGCAACTGAGATGGATATTGTTATCTATCTGTTTATACAGCAACACTAGACACAATCAAGATGTATATACTGAAATCTGTCTCAATATACATCAACACTAGTCACAACCAATATGTTATACTGTCATTTGTCTCTGTTTATACAACACTACTCACAGAAAGGATGTATATTGTCATCTGCCTGTTTATACAGTTACACTAGTAATAACCAAGATGTTATACTGTCGTCTGCCTGTTTATACAGTTCCAATAGTAATAACCAAGATGTTATACTGTCGTCTGCCTGTTTATATAACAACCCTAGTCACAGCCAAGATATTAAACTGTCGTCTGCCTGTTTATACAGTTCCACTAGTAATAACCAAGATGTTATACTGTCATCTGCATGTTTATATAACAACCCTAGTCACAGCCAAGATGTTAAACTGTCGTCTGCCTGTTTATACAGTTCCACTAGTAATAACCAAGATGTTATACTGTCGTCTGCCTGTTTATACAGTTCCACTAGTAATAACCAAGATGTTATACTGTCGTCTGCCTGTTTATACAACAATCCTAGTCACAGCTAAGATATTAAACTGTCATCTGTCTGTTTATAAAATGAGTCTAGTCATAACCAATGTGTTATACCGTCATCTGCCTATTTGTACAGCACTAGTAACAACCAACATGTACACTGAAATCTGTCTGGTCGTACAGTAACACTACTCGCAATCACGATTTCACATGTTACCAAGTTAACATGTTTAAATCCTATTTTTATGTGTTGCTTTTAGAATGATAACAACTCAGTCTCGAACTTTCGAAGTAAATCATTCTAACTACATTGTTTATCTAATGCACGTTTCTGTGTGAGAAACTGTCTGTCTTTGTTACAAAATAAAAACTTTACAGATTAAAGGTATGCTAGCATGCAAAATTTTCTAAAGTCAACTACAGTGAATTTGGTGAATTTTATTTTATGGTTAGTAAAAAATAAGAAATAATACAAAAACGTTACTACTCCTTTTGAAGGAAGGAAAACAGAGGAAAAAGAGGAACCATATATATATATATATATATATATAGCGTCAAGTACAGTTCCTTATATGAAATATTTTATTGAATATCAACGTGTTGGTTGTAAAGTAGAGTCTCTCTCTGTGTGTGTATGAGGTCTTATAGTGTAATAGACAGTACCTTCTGAATGGAACTACTCACGGTTTCAGGTGAAACCAACTGGTCATGATGGATCCGTAAAAACGTGTATCTTAGAATCTTGCATCTTAGATAGCAACAAAAATTATGACTATTGCGAATTTAAAAAGCTTATATAAACTGAGAGGTGTGTTTTATTTTTTAAGTCATGTTTTATGTTTCCTTTAGACAAAAAGACATGTTTTCTTCAGATAAAAATAATTGTGTTCTCAGAGAAGTCCGCTGGTGGGACAGCAGTTAGCCCACAATGTGACCTTGGTTTGAAATGAAAACCTCTTCAAAGAAAAATATTACAAAACATTTGCTCAGCTTTCGGTGAACAGTAAGATATGTGGTATTATTATTAAACTTTTCATGTACGTATTTATGTTAAAAGGTGATTTTATATGTGATTTCTTTTTATATGAAAGTGGCTAAGGACGTTATTTGATAGTAGAAAAACATACTGAGTTTAAGTTAGCGATAATTGAAAGTGTTTCAACTTACACAGTTTTTATGGTTGGTAGCTACACCATAATATCGTGTTCAACAAACGTTTGGACAAAAAATTGAGAAAAACGGCCTTTATACTCTAGACATATATAAAATAATTTAATTTGTTATAACCAACGTTTCGACTTTGCGGTTTCAACACAACTGTTGATAAAAGAAGTATTTCTTCACAATTTCGTTTCACTAATACTTAAATGATTGACTTTTGCAAAGATATTCAAAATACTGTTTGTTTTAATAAGATTTTTATTACGTTCTCTTTTGTACTTCTGTCTTTTTTTTTTTTAGAAGCTCACATTTCTTTTTCATGCCATATATAAAAGCTAACACTTTGGTGGTTGATTTTGATGTGTAATTTTACTGCTACATTTGAGAGCAGTATTCCACTGATTCCATATTGATTGTTATGGATTCTAAGTTTTCGGTATCGGTGAGAGTAAAACAAAATAATTTATACCAATGTCTTATAGTATACAAAACATTATCAATCCGCCCCAAATGCAATCCATAATCAGATGAAGAAAGTCAGGTTTTCATGTGTGTTGGAGAAGGGGGATGTACCGCCATCTGTTTCATGAACAGTGATTTAAGAAAAACTTCCTGGCCTTAGGCTTATGTTCCCATAAATTCTGTCATTGCAGCTAGTGTGTGGTGGACAGATGGTCTACTACTGTACATTATGAAACATAGAATATCCGGACATTTCTTTGACCTACAGACAGTTTAGAGTGTAGTTACTAGCCCTCATTATCCCTAGGCTAGTTTCTAGTGATGAATAGATTTGTCCCTGCGGACAGCGTCTATATTAGCGCGAGTAGTTGTTTAGCGGGTAATAGCGCATGACGCCATGTCGACTTTTTCTCCTGGCTGTTTTTACATTATGTCATGTGCTATACCACTGGTACCATTTATGTCTTTATCTGTGGGTTGTGATAATCAATTTATTTAATATATTTAGAACAGGATCTGAGTGTGAAAAGTATGACATTTCGTGTTCTTTGCATTGCCTGATTGCTGGAGCGCATGAGATTCATAAGAAACAAACACAAATTTAAGAGATTGATGTGTATAAGAGCTCACTTATTGCTAAAACCAGTTATTATAGTACAGGGTACTGATGACATTCTGTAATTTCTGCTTGTTAACGGACGCGGGTTTGTTCTATCTATGGAACTCTGTTCTTCGGAGTTGTGGAAGATCCAGTTTCGAATCTGTGCAATATTGCTAAATATTCCCCACTCTTTAAGCTATGGGATGCATTATAACAGTAACATTCATTCCTTTCACTTCGACCGTGTACGGTTGTAGAAGACCCAGTTTCGAATCTGTGATGCATTATAACAGTAACATTCATTCCTTTCACTTCGACCGTGTACGGTAAAGTACAGCTGATTGGCTGATTTCTCTCTGGTCAGTAGTTCAAATTTATGGACTGTGGTAAATGGTACTAGTAACTTTACAATAAATACAAATGCCTCTTTCCAAGGAACAAGAAAATGAAGTGATATAATTTATGTTAGAAAAAATGTCTGTCTTCAACAGTTAAACCGAAGATACATAACTTAATGACTATTACAAAAACAAAAAGGCCTGATAAACATGTAAACAAGTTAGTGTATTTTACTTCATAATTCATCTTTTAGCACAAATTTCATGTCAGAGTGAAAAGACATTTTTACAGGGGACTCATGATTCATGCCCTATATTTTTACAGTAATGACTTCAACAACTCAGAATTATATGGCTCATGAAAATAATGTTCTTACTCGTGAATTTACCTTCTAGCCAAACAGATACAGAAACAGACATGCGCAATTCTAACTGTGAATGCCATTTTGGTAAAATCGAACTTGAAGTGATTATAACAAAATATAGAAAACATTTTTAAAATACCTATAAAGCAGCTATGGTTCCTCTCTGACGAAACATTTGGGGATTTTATGCCCCAGGGGGTTCTACACCAACTACGTTTATTTTATCACATGTAAGAGTTTGACAGCCATTTTAGCCTTCACCTTTGCTACTTTCAGACTTAGTACACATGTCGTCTGTCATCTTCTTGAAGCCAAGGAAGTAAATGCCTTACCTGGTGCGAGTAAATTTGCTTTAATACTTAGCAAATACCATGTAAATGAACATATTAGTTATGTGACATTACGATTATTTGTTTTGTCACTGACTTCATTGCCAGTATTGGCTTGGCGTTATTTTGACTAACATAACTGTATCTTACATATACGTGTATCAGAGAGCTCGTATAAATTTTGTTCTGGGCCTATCTATCCATGACAATGACTGATTGTACCTTTTTACAGTCGGTGCCATTGTTGTATTTGTGATCAAGTAACTTCTTCATCATTCAGCAACTAAAATGTCTGTAAATTCTATAGGAGCCAGCGTGGAATCTATAGCAGCCAGTAGCTAAGATGTCTGTGAAATATACATCATCCTGTAAGTAGGGTGTCTGTGGAAGCAACAGCCGCTAGTAACTAAAGTGTCTGCAATCTACAGCATACAGTAAATTATATGATAATGCAACTCCATAATAACGAATTTAGTTCTTACCTGTTGTTCATCTACATGGTGAAGACTAGTTCTTACCTGCTGTTCATCTGCCTGGTGACGACTAGTTCTTACCTGCTGTTCATCTACATGGTGACGACTAGTTCTTACCTGTTGTTCATCTACCTGGTGACGACTAGTTCTTACCTGCTGTTCATCTACATGGTGACGACTAGTTCTTACCTGCTGTACATCTACGCGTTGACGACTAGTTCTTACCTGCTGTTCATCTACCTGGTGACGACTAGTTCTTACCTGCTGTACATCTACGCGTTGACGACTAGTTCTTACCTGTTGTTCATCTGCCTGGTGACGACTAGTTCTTACCTGCTGTTCATCTACCTGGTGACGACTAGTTCTTACCTGCTGTACATCTACGCGTTGACGACTAGTTCTTACCTGCTGTTCATCTACCTGGTGACGACTAGTTCTTACCTGCTGTTCATCTGCCTGGTGACGACTAGTTCTTACCTGCTGTTCATCTAGATGGTGACGACTAGTTCTTACCTGCTGTTCATCTACATGGTGACGACTAGTTCTTACCTGTTGTTCATCTGCCTGGTGACGACTAGTTCTTACCTGCTGTTCATCTACATGGTGACGACTAGTTCTTACCTGTTGTTCATCTACATAACAATGGTTTAATGCTTATTTATTGTTCGTTTGTGAAGTAAAAACTACTGCTTACTTGTTATTCATCTACATAGTGATGACTTTAGTGCTTTAAACTTTTGTTTGGCTTATCCTGTGGAAGCACATTTATTCATCAGACTTGTATATTGTTACGTTATAACTCAACGTTTTAAGTTTATGGACCTGAGGTTCTTTAGGGCCACAAAGGTGTTTTTGTCACCAGAAAACTGTTATTGCAAATGACCAAATCGACTTGCAACATAAACACTTATTGGTTGATTTCGTTACTATTGACAGATATGTTTATAGAAGAAATCTAAGATTTGCTACACCCTACTGCTTTCACACCGTGGCTGAAGTTGTTCGTCTGACCTCCTTATACTTTATATTGAAAGAGGAAGCTTCGGAAACTCCAGCCTGTTACTGTAACAACACGATCTAAGGTGGCTGATGGGTTTGGTGGTAACAGAAGAAAATAAATATTAATATTCTTTATATTAACATTTTTTATGATGTCTGATTACAGTAGGTACTGGTATCTGGGCATGATTCTCATAATTTCTTAATCTCTACACATTTTGCCAGTTTATCCTAACACTGTTCAGTAACTAGTTCAATAATAAAATTTAGGCGACTTTTACAGAAGACCTGATGAACTCTGTTTTCAACGAAATGCGTCATCGCCAGTGGCTAATAATCAATTTACAAAATGCGAATATTGTGATGTCTTTAACATTGTTTATAAATTATTAGAATATAGAAAGAAAAGGGATAAGTATACACTACATGGCCAAACTTATGTGGACACCCCTTCTAATTAGTAGATTCGGCTATTTCAGCCACACCCATTGCTAACAGGTGCATAAAATCAAGCATACAGCCATGCAATCTCCATTGACAATAGAATGGGTCATACTAAAGAGCTCAGTGACTTTCAACGTGGTATTGTCATAGGATTCAGTCTTTCCAACAAGTCAGTTCGTCAAATTTCTGCCCTGATCAACTGTAAATGCTGTTATTATGAAGAGGAAAGGTCTAGAAGCAACAACAGCTCAACCACGAAGCGGTAGGCCACACAAGCTCACAGAACGGGACCGCCGAGCGCTGAAGCGCATGGCGCGTAAAACTCATCTGTCCACTGTTGCAACACTCACCCAAATTCCTAACTGCCTCTCGAAGCAACGTCATCACGAGATCTGTTCTTCGAGAGCTTCATGAAGTGGGTCTCCGTGGCTGAGCAGCCGCACACAAGCCTAAGTTCACCATGCGAAATGCCAATCGTTGGCTGGAGGGGTGTAAAGCACACCACCATTGGACCCTGGAGCAGTGGAAACGCATTCTCTGAAGTGATGAATCGCGCGCTTCACTCTCTGGCAGTCTGACGGACAAATCTGGATTTGGCAGATGCTAGGAGAACGCTATCTGCCTAATGCATAATGCCAACTGTAAAGTTTTGTGGAAGAAGAATAATGGTCTGGGGCTGTTTTTCATGGTTTGGGCTAGGCTCTTTAGTTCCAGTGAAGGGAAATCTTAATGCTACAGCTTACAATGACATTCTAGAGAATTGTGTGCTTCCAACTTTGTGGCAACAATTTGGGGAAGGCCCTTTTTGTTTCAGCATGACAATGCCCCCATGCAAAAAGCGAGGTCCATGGTTTACCAAGATTCGTATGGAAGAACTTGACTAGCCTGCACAGAGTCCTAACCTCAACTTCATTGAACACCTTTGGGATGAATTGGATCTCCGACAGTGAGCCAGGCCTTCTCACCCGACATCAGTGCCCGACCTCACTAATGCTCTTGTGACTGAATAGGAGCGAATCCCTGCAGCCATGTTCCAAAATCTAGTGAAAAGCCTTCCCAGAAAAGTGGAGGCTATTATAGCAGCAAAGGAGGGAGGCAATTCCATATTAATGCCCATGGTTTTGGAATGAGATGTTCAACAAGCACATATGGGTGTGATGGCCATGTAGTGTATTTCATATTACAAAATATCAGTGATCAAAGCCGTCATTGTTAGTTACAATTTCAAGAAATAAAACATTAACATTATTAAACGAAAAACAGTTATTAAAACAGGAACTTACCTGAAGAAGATTCTGCGTATTTTTCGATGCTCTATAACGTCATCTGCGGGAGTTACGTTAAAGAAATGGTTGGAACTGAAAAAAACAACACATAATCATTTATATTCCTATAACTCTGGGTGGTGTTGAATAGCTGCCTTCCCTCTTTTCTATAATTGCTAAATTAGGGAAGCTAACGCAGATAACCCTCGAGTTACTTTGCGCGACTTTTGAACCAATCATTTTAAAATAATCGCTTTTAAAGTGTAATTGTTTACGAAGAAGCATCATATAACATACGTAAATAATATTGTCTCTCATCGTGCAGACTAGTTGACAAATTCTGGAATTAAAAAAAGGCCTCTTGATCAGTAGGTAACCTGTGGGGGACAAAAGATAGATCTGAAAAACTGTTTCTGCACGTTTCTGTTGTTGAATTCTAAATAGACAAACTAAGGGAAATGTGGATAACCAACAATAGCTAAAATGCCACGACGATAAAATAATTTAAAATATTTTGTTATAGAGAGAATGACTAAAGTTTCGTTCATACCCCAAATATACTTGAACCTAAACGACTTTAGATTGGATTTAGGTCAATCAACTAGAACTAGGAGCAATTATCCAATAGTGCTTGCTTTTTCGCGTTTTAGGCTTAGACATAGAGTAGAGGGAATGGGGATAAGTTATTGTCACTCTCTTTCATTGGGTTGCCCACAATGAATCCAGAGATAAAGAAATTCTAAGTCCTAAAGGTTAAAGATCAAAGAAGAGCCTTCGTCAGTTAGAATGGCCAGGGCAAGACTATGCTGCTAAGAGGACAGTTTGTTGGACGCCGAGCGAAACGGCAGTGCTACTATTGCAAAACTGAAATTTATTTAACCATACAAAACAGTTGTGGATAAATGTTTCTTCGTTGTCGAAAAATTAGGAACATACAAAAATATTCTCTTCTTTGTAATGTTGGGAATGTCGAATCCTCGCGTAGACTAGAAAGATAGCCAATGTCATTCGTTAATCTCTGCCTGGGGTGATAAGTAGTGGGTATTTAGTGTTAGCGAAATAGGGGCCGGGTCAATACTGAGACGCCGCCGTGGGACTTGAATACGACGGTATATTGTGTATATAGCACAAGGTCTGGTGGATGGAACAATAGGCCACACCCTTCTTTCCCTCTATTCAACTTGCAAGAGAAAGGAGTTTTCCTCAAGGCTCAACGGTTATCTGGAAGACATTTACGAGTTCGGTTTACTTAGCTCAAGACACCTGCTTTGAATATTTCTTTTATTGTGCTCTGGGGATCGTTTCTATATTTCTTATATTATGATAATAATAACACGGGAAGTTCAATACCTACTGTGGTGTTGCCTGCAATGTCATATGCACCGTGGAAGTACATGTCCTGTTAATGTATCAATTTTAATTTCAAATATTTGCTACGATAATATTAGTGCTATTTATGACGTCTAGTGTTAATCTTAGAAGACTTCCAGTGACCATTTATTACTCTGTTTATATTGCTTAAAATTATCCACAGTTTGTATGTAGGTCATTACACGTCAAACCTCTGTGTTTGTGTATATATCCACGTTCACAAACTGGAAGTTCAGGTATTTGAAAGACCAAAAGTAATACTCCGTAGATTAACCTAAGTCACATACTTCAGTAGTAAAGCGTACGTTGTCTTCCTAAAGCAGTTCTTCTCTCCCTAATATTCACAAAAGTATTAGAAGCTAAGAAGTCGTGAATTGTTAGTTACTGTCGTGTGTTTCTTATATTCAGTGAATAATGTACTTTCTTCGGTTGATTTACAATATACATGTGTCACACTTGTAAAAAGCTGATTTCTTCTGTTGAAACATCAAAAAAACATTGCTGTGTGTCACATTAGTAGTTTTACATTAAAACATCACCAAATCATTTTCTGTCGTATAAGCAGTTTTTAATTAAAACATAACAAAATAATTTTATGTGCCAAACAAACAATTTTGTCGTTGGGACATCACCAAACTATTGTTGTGTGTCACACGCATACAATGTTTCCTTTCTAAAACATCACAATATCAGTGTTTTGTGCTATATAACGTGTCTTTAATTGAAACACTATAAAGTGGACATTGTCTTATTACACAATGAAACAATAAATAGCACACAGCGTTAAAACATGCTATTTGAATAGAACATATCCATCTATACAATCTGTTTATGGAATTGACAAAAATATTAGCTTGACTTTCCTAGATGTAGTAGTAAAAAGGAGTTTACAAAGTATTCTTGAAACATCTGTACTTCAGAAATCCTTTAGGCCTGGCATGGCCAAGCGTATTAAGGCGTGCGACTCGTAATTTGAGGGTCGCGGGTTTGCATCCCCGTCGCGCCAAACATGCTCGCTCTTTCAGCCGTGGGACGTTATAATGTAACGTTCAATCCCACTATTCGTTGGTAAAGAGTAGCCCAACAGTTGGCGGTGGGTGGTGATGACTACCTGCCTTCCCTCTAGTCTTACACTGCTAAATTAGGGACGGATGGCACAGATAGTTCTCGAGTAGCTTTGTGCGAAATTCAAAAACAAACATGGTGTAGTAAAACACAAAAAAATATGTGTTTACACTTATGTTCACAGAATTCTGAAGGTATGTACTAAACAAAAGACTTAGAAATTAGTATTAATGAAATGTGTTGCACCTGAAAACCAAGAAATTCACTAATGTGGTAATGAGTGATTACAGTATTACTTTAAAACCCAATTATGAAAATGTTAGAGAGAAAAATTTAATTTTGCCATGTATTCTAGGTTTAATTTATTTTAAACGCTTAAAAATCAAATTTTTAGCATATATTTAAACCAATTAATTAGATAAAGCAAAATTTAGGTAATACCAAAGATAACATGGAAAACATGAATCTATAAAACTAAATTTGAATATAGAAATAATTATATTGGAGAGACTTAACGTAATTTAAAACATGGACCACAAAGAATATGTAAGAAATAAAAAAATGAAAATTTAGCCACAGCAGAACATGTATATGAAACACAACATACCGTAGGATAGGAAAAAAAGTTTAATATTAGCTCAACCAAAAGGTATTATGACCAAAAATATTTGTAAATCTTTGGTTTGTTTATTTTGAATTTCGCTCAGTTACACAAGGGCTATCTGCGCTAGCCATCCCTAATTTAGCAGTGTAGCACTAATTTAGCACCAATCGCCAACTCTTGGGCTACTGTTTTAGTAACGAATAGTGGGATTGATCGTAGCCGTATAACGCCCCCACGGCTGAAAGGGCGAGCATGTTTGGTGCGACGGGGAGTCGAACGCCTTAACCCACCTAGCCATGCCGAGCCCGTAAAACTATCGAAATAACCAAATATAATAAAGATCATGTATTATTAAATAGAGATGAAGACCCGGAAAACTTTGTGCAACAATAAGGGTGACCTTCTCCGAAATGTTCATGCGAGAATTGTATGCCTGTACATAGGTCATATGACCTACTTAACAACGTCAAAAAACATAGAAACTCACAAATTAGACACGATTATGTCTTGCAACTCCCTCCTGAAAATTACGTAGCAACGTAAAAATGTAGTCAACGTTTTTAGAGGTCATATACTGACCTCTATTTTACTTATTTTATTTTACCTATTTTAAAGTTATACGTTATTTATTATTTTGACATTATGCACAAGGGCCAAGAAAAACTTATTTTACTACGTGAATACTGAACTACAGGGTGTTCGGAAAGTGACTGTGCAGTTTTGTATGTTAATAAATATATAAGTACACAGTAACTTTCCGAACACCCTGTACTATCATACATAATATATTTTTGAGTTGTTCTAAGAAGAAAAGAGAATTGGAGATTTCACAATTAATTTACTTTATGGACTTGGCATGTTTCAATTTTTCTTTTCATCAGAACTACTAAGACTGTATAATTTTGGTATAAAAGTTTGTGAAAAATTTTATTCTTGTATTATTGGTGTAGAAGAATGCATTTGATAAACACTTTTCAAAACGGAATTCTTCATCAAAACACGCAATCTTTAAGTCTTATAGAACGTATGAACTGAACCATTATCATACTGAAAAACTGTCGTATTGTGCAACGTAATACAGAACTACTATCATACTGCACAATGTTGTACATGAACCGCTGTCGTATTATAAAATGTATATACTGAACTCGTACCATAGTACACAGTATTGTAGCTGAACCACAATCATACATTCCACAGGATGTTTTAGTTTAACCAATGTCGCATTAAACAGCATACATAATAAACCACTATTATACTACACTGTGTTATAACTGAACCACTGTAGTATTATACAGTGTACTTTCTGATCCACTGTTATACGTAATAAACAATGATGTTACTGAATCAGTCGTATTATACAATGCCCAAGCTGAACTACTTTCATAAATGTGACACGATGTTGTATTTTAACCAGTCGTACTATACAACGTACATACTGGACCATTATCATGCTACACAATGTTATGACTGAATCACTGTTTGTATTATATAACTTAAATAGTGAGGTCCTATCATACATACTTAACAATGCTGTAACTGTACTACTCTCGTATTATACAACTTATATACTGAACCACTAACTACTATACAGTATTGTAGCTGATCCACTGTCGTATTAGACAACCTACCTACTAAACCTTTATTGCATTGCACAACGTTGAAACTGAACAATATAAACGAGTCTTTAGTTCATACAATGTATTGAGAAGTTTAACCCAAATATGTAAGATATGTTATTGAATACCATGTAGGTACCATATATCAAGGGGTGCACTATTTGTTTACAAGATATTTGGAAGTGTAGTTAAGGTGTATTACTTGTTTGTTTGTTTTATGAATTTCACTCAAAGCTACTCGAGGGCTATCTGCGCTAACCGTCCCTAATTTAGCAGTGTAAGACTAGAGGGAAGGCAGCTGGTCATCACCACCCACCGCCAACTCTTGAGCTACTTTTTTACCAACGAATAGTGGGATTGATCGTTACATCATAATGCCCTCACGGATGGGAGGGCGAGTATGCTTGGTACGATTGGTATTCGAACACGCAACACTCGGATTACGAGTCGAAAGCCTTAACACACTTGGCCATGCCGGGCCCAGTTAAGGTGTATCCAATATATTGAACTATACGATATGTGATGGAGAGTTATTCATGTAAATGTTTCATATATATGAAGGAAACTAGTGTAAAAACACACAATATTAATTACTGTTATGTAAGTATATATAGTTTTTAAAGACTATGATATTAGTTTGTTTATTCAGAGGTGTTATCTCAAACTGACGAGGAAGTATAGGGGTCATAACACGATGTATAACTGTATACAATAAGGCACTAATAACTTGTTGTCTGTTATTTTATGTTACTAGAATCCGACAGTAGAAAGTAGAAGAGGTTTCTGTGGCGATTGTGACCTTCAGAGTTTTTCAATTTTGGAACGTTGGCACATTTCATTTTTATCTGTGTTACCCATGAAATGGTGAAACATTAATAATTTCATTTAGACTATTTATTCATTGCACTATATTAGAAAAATCTGTTTTATTGAAATATATATTGTTAGTTTGTAGTTTTGGAAACAGATAATTTGATTAAATGCCTTGTGTTTGAGTACTACTGCCTTTGCGTTAAGACAGTTTAACTTGTATGTAAATATTATTGGTATTGAAGCGCGTGCATTTATTTTATTTAAACTTCGCAGGTTTTAACATTTGTTTATTACAGGTAGATAGTTTGTGTTCTTATTAAACTTAGCAAGTGAATATTCAGTTTTTACATGATGAATCCAATGAGAACAGTTGCATTTTACATGTCAACTGGATAATCCAGCCTAAAAAAACATTTAGCTAGATGTGCAACGTTAACTGGATAATCTAGTGTTAAACTTTGAAACTTAAGACTTTAGATGAAGAATCTAATGTTAAAAGTTCAAGCCTATACGTTAGTTGGTTCATCTAGCATAAAAACTTTAAGCATACAAGTTAACTGGATAATCCAGCGTGTAAACCTGAAAGTTAATTATAAAGTGTAATCGCTTAGAGAATACTGCATATTACATAGTAGAATTGCCATTTGTTTTGGTTTTTCGATCAAAGTTTACATATGACAGAAATTTCTGGATATAAATACATTGTTTGACTCTGTAAGTGTTGTTAAAAGTTCCTTGTTCATGTCTTATACCTTTACTGTTGGCTCTGTAAATATTGTTAAAAGTTCCTTGTTCATGTGTGGATATTGACTGTCGGCTCTGTAAGTACCATCACACGTTTCTTCATTCTATTCTCCTTCTTATTGAATTGAATGTCATCAAACATTTGCGAAGTCGAAACGATCAAATCAAGTGTTGTGTATTGTCATGCTTCATTTCCATGTTATAATCTGGTTATTTATTCATAAAGCTGCTTTTATTTATGTTTTTAACCAAAATATCAGTTCCTAAAGCTGTTAGTACATATATTCATATCTCTGGTTGCATCTGTATATTTTATATATGCAAAAACGGCTCGTTTGGGTTGAGAAAATATTTTACTATATTTTGATTCCCACTTACCAACAGTGATAAATACTGTGTCCTTTTATCCATATTGTTTGTGAAGCTTCAGCCAAGTTCATGGTTATATCGGGAATCTGTGTTATTCCTCTTTTTGAAAATAATTTTATATCGATGCTCATTATCGAATAATTTTTTAAAAATATAATTAGGCTAAATTAGCGGTTTTGTTCCTCAGTTTTCATGCATAATATAATGAAACTATTAAATATATTTAGTTAGGTTTAATTGGGAAAGAGGATTACTTTACTTTTGTAATTAGGCTACTATATTTATGGATAAATGTAACCTATTTTTTTAAATTAGGCTTAACTGTGAAATGTGATTTCTTTATTTCTCAAATTAGTTTATACTTATCAGTGGTTAAATGTCTTATTTCTTTAAGATAGGTTTAATATTTAACCTATTTAATATTTAATTTAATAATTATTCAGTGCTTAAGTTAGGTTCCAGCTGAAAATATGTTATCCTGTGTTTTGTAATTTAATTATAAGTGAGTACAAATTAGGTCTCTATGTTATTATTTACTATGTTTAAGTTTAATAGCAGTCACTGTTCACCGTATTTCATTTTTATTTCGGTTAGATTGAACTTCCCCTTTCTTTGATACTTGGGTTATTTTTATTTTCTTCTTACGTTAGTCCCTTCTTTCTGTTAAATAAGTTCTTTGGTAGTTTCCTGTCAGTAATGTTAATTACTGTCCACTGTGGTTTTATACTTAGGTTAGAACTATCCGTTAAAGAGCTCTTCGTGTTTGGAACTTAAATAACATTTACTACACTTTTAATTTTAGTTAGCACTAACTATATATAAGATATATAGGTTGTTTATAGTTATAGCCACGAGAGGGCCATCACCCTTACTATAGACTGGAAGAGTAACAGAAATTGACCTTGGCAACTTGCCAGTTTTGGGTTAATGTATCATGCGCACCACTGAACTTCGATATGTCACATGTAGGGGAACCGGTTGCGGTAATCTATAGCAGTTTAATTGCAGGAATGGCAACGTTCTTTTCTTCAGTTCTCGCTTGGCCTTTTCGTTTTATTATCTAATCTTTGACCAGTCTATCTTATGTATGTTACAGCCCTCGAACAGACGTTAGTCTTGTTAATAACAAATATTTTAAAAGATAAAATAATGCTCTTAGAGGTCCTAACAACAGGAAACCATGTTTACAGAAAAAATAAGTCAAAGTCTAATTTAGGCCTAGTATATTCAAACAATGCATTTCCTTTTATGTAGTAGGTTTCACTAACTCAGCGTCCAAGGTTTAGCTGGGCAAACACCTTTCCATATCGGGTCACTAAGGTTGAAAGTTTTTAATAAGATAAAATATGTTGTCTACAGAAACAAGTTGCCCTACAAGGAGTTTTCGAATTATGTCACTTTTGGATAACGTTGAAGGACGTAGAATATCACTGCATGATAATATAATTACCTTGCCCTGTTATTAGTTAAATTAGAGAAATGTTTCTGAGAGCGGAAATGGATATTGTTTACACTGTTGCAGAATGGGAAAAAAAAATCATTGTTTAATAAATGCTATCAAAAACTGTATTTCGGCTTAAGGGCCTACAATATATATACCTTAAAGGTTCAATGTTTTTTGTTAATGTTTTAGCGTTGTTTATATTTTGAACGTAATTTTGTGTAATGTGAAGTATTATAAAGTTTCACCTCTCCCCCCCTTGTAATGAAAAAATCGAAATATTTATTCTGAGCATTGGTTTATGACATCAATTACTCATGCAAGCTCGTAACAGCGTTATTTTACGGTTGTCAGTGGGTTCATATGAAACGATGTTTAGTCTGCATCATATTCTAAGAGTCGTTGATAGCAAGTTCATGGAATCAGTTCAAAAATACAGGATTTTCCAATTCAAGCATTATTGCTCACCACCTTGAAAAGTGTTTAGAAACATTAGGGTTAACAAACACAGCAAAGTACTAAGCCTTTCTTGTAACCGATTTATTCAGACTTATATAGTCTTTCGAAAGCAGACTTCGTGATTTTACTAATTCTATACCACTTTCCGGATGTGGTAGCGCTCAATAGTGGGAATGCAATGTAGTACATATATCTTCTGTACTTCGCAAAATGTTCGTATTGTTAAAAAAAAACCCACAAAAACTTGGTTGTCTGAGAAATTAAAATTCCTGACGACGGTACCCCATAACTATTTATAACCTGCGCTAAGCCTTATATTTTTTATTATCTGACCAGAGCCAAGTACTTTCGTAGATCAGAAGTCACAGCAAAACATTTATCTTGTACAATATATCCCAATGTTCATATAGTCAAATTGAGTTAAACACTAGTTAAATAATTGATATCTCAATGTTTCTTAGTATGTTTGTTTGTTTTTAATTTCACGCGAACCTGTTCAACAGCTTCCTAGACTAGCTTCCCTAATTTTGAAGTGATAATAGACTAGAGGGGAATTAATTAATCAACACAATTCACCGTCAGTTTTTGAGCTATGAATAGTGAGATTGAACGTAACACTGTAACCCTCCCACATTCGGAGAAGGGATTCGAACCAACAATCCTTATATTTCGAGTCGACAATTCTAACTACAAGATCATGTTTTAATATTCCTTTCATTTAGAAACACCTAACGGAAAGTGCGCGATTTGACTAAGTCAAAGGCTTGTTAAGCAGTTAAACTGACCTTATCTCATCCCATTCATGTAACAAGAAATAATAATAAAAAATTAACGAAACAGTACGAATGAGAAGGAAAACGACCTCTATAAAGAAGTAAACTGGTTTCTTATTATATATAGTATCCAGTGGACTTTAGCTACTTTATGAATAGTTCACTTAAACTCGTGTTTTCAAACGTAATTATCTAACACTCACTCCTACATTGTACTTGAATGAAGACCAGCAAACATATGGAAACCTAATTTGTCTTTTTTTTCTTCCTGTATAATCAATTGATAACTTTATTCATCTTATAAGTCGATTCGTCATTTTTGTATTTTATCAGGAGCTATAGCTACTTAAAGATTTCAAGTAATTAAGTAATAGTTGGTTACAGTCATGTTAGACTATTATTACTTATCATGTAACTTACAGTCGATTACAGTTATGTTAGATTATTATTACTTATTATTTAACTGACAGTCGATTACAGTTATGTTAAATTATGCCAAGTAATGTCACTAAGAGTTGGTTACAATTTCAGTAGATTATTGTACGTCATGTAACTATCAGTTGGTTACAGTTTTTCTCAGATTAATATTACTCGTAATGAAACTAAGAGTTGGTTATAGATTTGTTAGATTAGTTCTCGTTATGGAACTAATAGTTTAGAATTTGTTAATTTAACCCTCGCCTGCCTTAAATCGATACATCCATTTTTTTTTTTTAAATTCTAAAGCAAATAATAGTGCGTCATAATAAGATAAAATTCCAACTGTAGATAATCATATATGTAGAGTAATCTTTAGGAAGAGACGAATTATAGAAGAAAACTTATATAATAAGTTACAGTTATATAGTTCGTTACAGTTTTATTAAATTAAATTTGATTATGTAACTAAAAGTTGTGCTACATAATCACGTTATGTAATAATTCTCGTTATTAATGTAACTAATTACAAGCTTGTCTTATAAGTAAAGTTTTTTACACTATAAGAACCTATTACCATTTCCATTTGTTGTTTGTGAAATGGTTTTACAGTAACTGTAATTGGTGATTGAATAAATATATGTTTATGAAACTAATAGTTGGTTACAGTTTTATTAGAGTACTCCTCGTTATATAACTAATGATTGGTTGCAGTTTTGTGTTATGTCTATTTTAACTCAATACGTGTAGACTTTACTTCTAAAGCAAATAGTAGTGTCTAATAATAAGTTAAATTAAAATTCTAGCTAACCATATATTTAGAATTATCTTTAAGAAGGGAATAATTACAAAATAAAACTGAAAGTTCACAAAATAATAAACTTGGCTTATAATTAATTAACGTTTTTTAAAGGATATTAACCTGTCACTATTTCCATTGATTGTTTGAGAAATGGGTACTTTTCTAGTTTTACAGTGACTATAATTAGTGACTGCATTTGGATATCCATAATGACGAGAAATCCACACGAAATTCATTCAAAAACCAGGTACAAAACTAAAATCCACACTATGTAAAAATTACATTGACAAACATAACACTAACATTATTTATAAAATAGAATGCAACAATTGCCACGACTTCTATATTGGAGAAACAAGCAGAAAAATGGAAACCAGATTCAAAGAACACGCACACAAAACACCTTCGCACGTGTTTAAACACTGTAAATGAAATAAACACAACTATAGAAAATACCCAGATACTAAGTAGTGAAACAAATATAAACAAACGCAAAATCAAAGAAGCCCTACTTATACATCAACTCAAACCAATATAAAGGAACATCTTTATAACCTATACTAATTAATAACCTAAAATCTAACTGTACCGCCCCATACTATATCGTACCCGTTAAACCCTAAGGTATGTGCCAAGCAGTATTCTGTTACAAACTGTCTTTGTTAACCTGAAGATGACATAACCTTAAGAAGGTCGAAACGTTGTTCTGTACTTTATTTTAATTAATGTTATAATACCCATACCAGCCATATTTAGAATACAGATATGTTTATAAAACTAATAGTTGGTTACAGTTTTGTTAGAATATTCGTCTTTATGTGATAATCGTTGTTTAAAAGTTTTGTTAGACTTTATGCAACTAATAGTTGGTTACAGTTTTGTCAGAATATTCCTTGGTACGTAAACAACTGTTTCTTTTAATACTATTTAATAACGTATTTAAGATCGTTGTTGATGTCTTCTACACGTGCGGGTACAATAACGTTTCCTTTTTTGTATATGTTCGTAGTTTAGTCAAGACAAGTAGAAATTGACATAACTGTACGTACCCTTGAAACCCGTTATTGTTATTGGTTGCAGTTGTCACGCACGTGACAACGCCACAGAGATGTTTATACTTGTTTTGTTTCCACATTTTTGTTTGTTTGTTTTTTGGAATTTCGCACAAAGCTACTCGAGGGCTATCTGTGCTAGCCGTCCCTAATTTAGCAGTGTAAGACTAGAGGGAAGGCAGCTAGTCATCACCACCCACCGCCAACTCTTGGGCTACTCTTTTACCAACGAATAGGGGGATTGACCGTCGCATTATACGCCCCACGGCTGGGAGGGCGAGCATGTTTAGCGCGACGCGGGCGCGAACCCGCGACCCTCGGATTACGAGTCGCGCTTGGCCATGCCAGGCCTTCACATTTTTAAAGCATTATTTGTTTGTTTATTGTTAATCACAAAACGATACAATGATATATCCGATTTGTGGTCTACCCTCTGCTGGAATCTGAACCCAGTTTTTAACTTTATGGGCCCTCAAACTTCCCGCTGATTTACGGTGGGGCTCGGATATTTCTTTATTTTTTAACGAATCTAATTGATTATAAAGCTCTTAACAAATGTTAGGAGTTAATTTTTTCTGTCTTAACCTGTAATGTAATTTTTTTATTAAGAACAATCTACTAAGTTCTTTGTGTTTATTTCAGATGGAGGACTTTCAAACATTCGAACCTTATGGACTATAAACATCTGTACCAACGTGGTTTGTTTCTCTTATACCACTTGTTATATTTTGTTACATTTCGAAGACTATTGCTCGTAGCTTCCAAGCAACACCGATGAACTGCTGTATCCTAGCAACCAACATCTGGTATGTCCGATTGTTAGGTCTCTCGTAGCAGTGAATATACCAATCACATGCATCTAGACACTGTTGCTAGGGGATCAAAACAACTTTGTATAACTCAATCTTGCCACCTGGCCGTGATACCCAACAGATGGTGCTAATTATTCAGAGTGTATATTACCATGGATAGGGAGGGAGTAACAAGAAACATTTTAAAATCTAAGGAACTTCTTACTTAAAAAAACACACACAAAAATTCAAGTACTATTCATAATTTCTTTCACTAAAAATGCTGTAACAGGTACTAAACTAAAGAAACGACATAGTTATTTTTTGTTGTTAAAATTATTCTTTTCTAATTTAATTTAAAAAGAAACTACTTTAACAAATCTCTTCGTAGATTAACATAAATAAATTTATTTTAACCCTAGAATTACATATTTGAGCTACATAACGAATTTTTGTAAACACATGTTGCTAAGCTATTTATTATACCAAACGGCTCGTGAGTCCATGAAATTCTTGACTAATAACAAGTCTCACACACGTCTCCCGCTGGGTCAGCTGTAAATTATGGTATTACAGCGCTAGTACTGGAGGTTCTCCTCGCTAGAATGGACAGAAAACAGATAACAAATTATATAGCTTTACACCAAAACAACAGCAATAATACATAGACAAAATGTAAACAATTGCAACCTATATTACAATTAACCTAACTATTATTTCAGCTCTTTGCACCAAGCGCTTTAACAAGCAAAACTTTAGTTACTCAGTAATGACGCAATGTGGCCCAAAGTATTAGACCTTGTCTCGTGAGTGTTTGGCGCCACCTGATGGTTGTTTCAGACACACAGTTAACCTGTTTTCTTACTCTGCCTCACTCTCATGGCATGCAACTGTAGTTTCAGATAAGAAATATTAAATATTGTTTTCTTCAAGGAGTGTAACTGGATAGATGAAAAATACATGTCGTATCAACTTACTGCTATTTTACTGTTCTTCAGTGGTATATTTGAGGGCATAAAACTGTCAAATTCAGTGTTCGAACCCCGCACTTTTGTCGTAAGCTGCTATACATATTTAATTATACATAATGGATTCAGATAATCGAATCTTCCAGATAAAAATGTCGAAATAGTTTGCTTAACTTAACTATTTCTATGATAAGCTAATTAATAACTAGCTCGTGCCTTTCCAGCACTTTTGATTGGCTTATAACTAACGCATGTGCTCGTTCTTATTGCTTCTGGGATTAAGTTGTAATCAGCAAGTTTTACTACTCCTCTGAATGGCTTAAAACTAGCTCGCTCCAATTGTTTTGTTCTTTGATAATTGTTTTCATTCAGAATGATAAAGGCAATGCTCATATAAAAAATTAAACACGTTTGATATATTTTGGGTGGACTTATTTCAAACTTAAACAATTTCTCAAACAACTTCAAAATTTCATATTAAATTTTCGTCGTCAGAAGTTAGAGAGTGGGAAGATAAGCAGGACAATTGTTCTGAGCACATGGGAGGTTCGAGTGGTTGATAGGTTCATTAAGGTTTATAACACAGACAAACGAATTCGTGACTGAACTAAAAAGCAAATATTAATGAAGAATGGATAATTAATCAGAGTTTATCTTTTATAAAAGCATATATATATATACTTGTGTGTATAATAAATAAGTAAACCTCTAACACTATAAGGTTATTTTATCATCTGCTTTTTATGTCAACGTATTAAGGGTGGCTGCCTTCCCACAACTGGCTTTTTATAACAAAAATCATTAGGAGTTAGACAATGTAGGTCAGATCCTGACCCCTAATCTGACCTTTCGTAACGACACTTACATTTTTTTTCACGTTTTGTAAATAGAATATTCCCAGTTATGGCTGCTATGAGAACAGACATTTTCTATTATGGATTGGTAATGGACAGTTTTTTTTTCCTTTTTTCTTTGTTAGAAACTCGTAATAAACACATATATCATGTTAAGTTATCAGTGCTTTGAGATGATGACAGAGGCGGGAATGTTGAGGTACTTTTATGTGTGGTGTTTATATAACACGTATGTTTTAGTTGTGAGTCGATATAATGAAGTATATGTTAAGCGTTTACGTAGCGTTTATTAGAATATATCTACTGTATTTTGAAACATTGAAAATATATTTCATTCAAGTAGCTTTCTTTAAAAGAAAAAATGACTATACAGATGGCATTAAGGCCATAACTTCTTGATTGCAGTCCTGGTAATAGTGATTCTGGAGAAACGGAAAAAAAAAACCGACAAAAACAAACAAACTCCAGCTCGGTTACTTTCCAATCAACGCACAACATCAACATTGTGTGAGTCTCACTGGCATATTATACAAGGAGAGATTGTTTTCGTCCATCGTTCGTGCAACGATTTGTGAAAGTATATTTCACTTGTCTCACGTGGTTCCAAACAGCAGATTTTTAGAACATCCGCTTCGTTAGGTTCACCGCTTCCGGTGTTAATATAAACATAGTTTAGAGACGAAAAGTGAACTGACCTAACGGACACCATCTGGTACTGCTGAAACTTCTTATATATATGACGCAGAAATTGTTCTCAACATCATATCGTATAGATTTAAGATACAAACAAATAATTTTAAGTATACATTTGCTTGTAATATTTGTACTTTCCGTTCCTAATTACACTAAATACCACTGCAGACTTCTTGTCTAGTGTACGTAAGTACGAGTCAATCACAATTCATAGTGTACGTAAAATATATGTTATTAAGTCAGTTTGAGTGTTACCTTGTCATGACATATAATGGTATCTAGATGAGGGTATCTAGCTTGAGTCTCGCAACGTTACGGTATATTGAGGATATCTGGCAGTTTAACTATTGAGTCTGAAATACCCCCTAAATAACATTGTTTGTTTGTAATTAAGCACAAAACTACACAATGGACTGTCTGTGCTGTACCTAACACAGACATACCGCTATGCCAAATAATATTGTGGCAGTTTAACTAAACGAGACTGAACTATCCCTTAAATGCTAGGCCCGACATGGCCAGATTGTTAAGGTACTCGACTCGTAATCTGAGGGTCGCGGGTTCGAATCCCAGTCACACCAAACATGCTCGCCCTTTCAACCGTGGGGGCGTTATAATGTGTTTGTCAATACCACTATTTGTTGGTAAAAGAATAGCCCAAGGGTTGGCGGTGGGTGGTGATGACTAGCTGCTTTCCACGTAGTCTTATACTGCTAAATTAAGGACGGCTAATGCAGATAGCCCTCGTATAGCTTTGCGCGAAATTCGAAACAAACCAAACAAACTTTTGTTGCATAATGAAAATTTAACCCTAGTTCCATCAATAAGGATGAACTATCCCTTAAATATTATTTATTGCTCAAACCAGAAGAGTCACTAAATACTTGAAACATTTTGGACTAGGATCGATAGGCTTGATAATTGTTGGCGTTTCAATATGACATCTATTATGGTTTTCTGTTCCTTGTTTTCAATTTAAATATTGTTGCTTCACATTTATTATCCATTAAAAAGTATATTAATCAAACGTAATAAATCTGAATTATCCCAACTATTATACCAACTAAACCTATTAGGTCTGAAATATCCCTAAATACGAGGTCTGTTCAAAAAATACGCGGTCTGTTTGAATTGCGCGGCTCCAGTTGGTTCCAGGGGAATCCGCTTGGTGTCGCTAGGTTCGCACAGATCAGCTGATTACGACGCCATTTCTCGATTGCAGATATCTTCATTTGTGTATTAGCTACGCAGTTTTAAGTGAAGTGCGATTTTTTCGTTTGGCGGATTTCAGAATGAATGACCTGAAGGAGCAACGACTTGCTGTGAAATATTGTGTTAAACTTGGAAAATCTGCGACTGAAACTTTTGCTATGCTTAACACGGCTTACGGTGATGTTGCTATGAAGCGTACGGCATGTTTCAAGTGGCATGAACGTTTTTTAGGATGGTCGAGAGTCCATTGAAGATGATGAGCGTCCTGGACGTCCTTCCACGTCAACTGACGACCCACACGTCGACAAAATCAACACCCTGGTACGGGCAAATCGACGTCTGACTGTCAGGGAGCTTGCTGAAGAGTGTGGGATATCAGTTGGATCTTGTTACGAGATTTTGACCGAAAAATTGAAGATGCACCGCGTTGCTGCGAAATTTGTGCCTCAGAACTCGTGAGTTTTTGGCCAAACACTCGAGCACTGTTCTTCCCCACCACCTGCTCACCTGACCTTGCTCCTTGCGATTTTTTCTTGTTCCCCAAACTCAAAAAATCCTTGAAAGGAAGAAGATTTGAGACGATTCCCGAGATTAAGGCAAATGCGACGAAGGAGCTGGAGGACATTACAAAAGAAGCGTACCAGGACTGTTTCAACAAGTGGAAACACCGTTGGGATAAGTGTGTGCGTTGGGGAGGAGAGTACTTTGAAGGGGTCCCAGACCTGTAACTTCTAAATAAAGTACATTTTGTTTTATGACGTCAGTCCGCGTATTTTTTTTGAACAGCCCTCGTAATATTGTGGCTATTTAACTAAACGAGACCGAACTGTCCTTTAAACTTTGTACCATTAATCGTAATACGTTTAGATTGCCCCTTAACCCTTCAACTGCGATTGACATTACGTGATGCAAGCATTTTGCTCGCTACACTTTGAATGTCTCGCCGCAAAAAAATCGCGAATCTTTACGCATGGTGTGGTAGGCGGATTTACGCGAGCCGTAAACAAAGCGTTAAATATTGTACCAATTAAACTTAATAATTAAGTTTTCGCTCGAATATTGATATCTAACTGAACCTAGAGAAATTAATGTATGATTTTAACATTTGTACACTCTGGCCCTTAAAATAAATTACGTATACTAACAACTCGAAATTACACAGAATACTCCAAAGGCAATATGTTGTAAAAAAATATGTCACAATAAATACCGAAAGCATTTCATAATATAGGTGATTTCATTACACTGTGATCGAAAATTACTCGAAACATTAGAAAAATTGCGATGACGTCAATTATTCATTTCTAGTTGTAAAAGAAGTCTCGTTCATTCACCCTGAGTGACTGGTGCTGCGCGAGTCACATAAAAAAGTGTTGTCATAGGGACAGAAATAGACATAAACACGCATTATGACAGAGATAACTTGAAAAAGGGTACATTGATCTGGGAATCTGTGTTATTATCAATATTTCTGTGCGTTTTACATGGAATTCTTGTGCCAATAAGTACATCAAAACGCCACCCTTTGAAGGTGAACGACACGTAAAATACAGCATATGTCGAGTCCAGTATCCTGAACCCAAATGTCGTTATAAATTCAATATGAGAAAGGATAGAGAAATATTGTATTTTTCAACTTTATATTGTCTCTACCATTGAATGTTATCTTCTGATAACTGATGGAACAGTATCGTCCATGATTACATCCAGGACAAAATGTTTAACTTCACAGTGATCTTACAGTTAGGTCAGAGGATTAAATCACAAACGACATCGTTTATAATTACACCCAAGCCAAGAGGATCTCTCATGTCAACGACCTAAGAATTAAATCAGGGGTTAAGGCCACAAACAACATTTTCTATGATAGCATCCGGGCCAATGTTTTTAACGTCACAGTGATATAATAATTAGATCAGGGGTTAAGGTCTCGAACAACATTCTCCGTGATTATATTCAGATCAAGATGTCAGAGGCTGACATTGCTATGTTTGCATGGTTTAGTTGCTAGTTTACCTGTTGCTCCGTATAATGTATGTATAACAAACTTTCACACTATCAGTCTTGTATTCACCATTAGTTATTCAGCTGCTTGGGTTCTAAACTTCATGCAGTGTATCGACAAATTATGATGAGATTTAATCAAATGATAAGTCTGTATGAGATCAAATTCTGAATAACCTCCTTGTTTTAAAGTTACGAGCGTAAAATAGACCAAGGGTTCCCAAACCTTTTAGTTTGTTTGTTTGTTTTTTAATTTCGCACAAAGCTACACGAGAGCTATCTGTGCTATCCATCCCTAATTTAGCAGTGTAAGACTAGAGGGAAGGCAGCTAGTCATCACCACCCACCGCCAACTCTTGGGCTCCTCTTTTACCAACGAATAGTGGGATTGACCGTCACATAATAACGCCCCACGGCTGAAAGGGCGAACATGTATGGCGCGACGAGGATGCGAACCCGTGACCCTCAGATTACGAGTCGCACGCCTAAACGCGCTTGGCCATGCCGGGCCCCCAAACCTTTTAGACCTGCGGAGCTTCTCGTCAGAAAGAAAAACATTCCGGAGCCTTAATAAAAAGAAATACACTAAAAATAGAAACAATTGGTCAGTAGCACTAGATAAAGTTTATTTCAAGCTTTTATAATATAAATTTATTAAAAATATCAAT
The DNA here is from genome assembly GCF_004210375.1 of Tachypleus tridentatus. Classification (NCBI taxonomy): domain Eukaryota; kingdom Metazoa; phylum Arthropoda; class Merostomata; order Xiphosura; family Limulidae; genus Tachypleus; species Tachypleus tridentatus. Next base: position 27,168,181 of record NC_134836.1, read on the forward strand.
ATTTAAAGAAAAATATTTACTTCTTTTTACTTGTTCAAAATTTTCTGCTTGCAAAATTTATATCAGTAAAAGTAAAGTGTTCTTATTTATTTATTAGTGGCTCAGATGGGTTTGCTTTCATTTACAAAGTAGTTCAATATTTGGAGTTATGGTTGTTACCTGTAAGCGCAAATCATCTTCAATATTTTGCCTGTTTTTAAATTTGGTCTTTGTAGCTGCATACAGCGAAAATGTTTGCTCACAAAGATATGTTGTTGGAAAACGCATCAAAGTTTCCAAAGCTCTGTTACTTATTTCTGGGCATTCCATGGCCATTTTAATCCAAAATTGTGTAATTTCTTCTTGCTGAAATTTTGTTTTAGGATGTAATTAGTTGAAACTTCTATAAGCTGTTCTTTCTCTTTCAAAGACAAATTCTTGGTATTTGCAGAGTCAACAAAGGGATTTTGAATGTACAGTAATGTTTCTAAATGAGGAGAGAAGTACTTCCCAATAGTTGTGCACAAACTAGATTTGTGCTGCAAGACTGAAACTTTTAGCTTACGTTGAAGCGCTTCCATTTTACTATGAGCTTTGAAGTATGTTACCCTGCATTGTAGCATTTACTTCATTTAGATAGACAAATACGTCCGAAAGGTAAGCCAGTTTCTGTATCCAGCATTTGTTTCTTAATTTATATGCAAGTTAAAAATGGCATTCAGATAAAAAGAAATCTATCTCTTCACGCAGTGCGTAAAACCGAGCAAACACTTTCCCTGAGAAAGCCATTGGACTTCAGTATGAAGCAGCAACTTTTCATGCAAACTTCCCATATTCTCACAGAGTAAACTGAAGATCCTCACATTGAGTGGCCTTGATTTTATACAATTAGCTATTTTTATGACATCACCCAATACCTCTTTTAAGTCTTCTGGCATTCGTTTCATTGCAAGTGCATGACGATGAAGACAGCAGTGGATACTCTCGATGTCCGAGTTGTTGTTTTTTATATGTGTACCACTGCGCCTGAAAATTTTCCAATCATAGCTGCAGCCCCATCAGTGTAAAGCTGCTATTGGATCTCATGTTCTTCCACAAATAAATTGATCAATTTAAATATTTCTTCGCCTGTTGTTTGAGTCGGCAAAGGTTTGCAAATTAGCATGTCTTCTTCAAAACTAGCTTCGTGAATGTAGCAAACAAACACAAGCAACATTGCATAACCTGTGACATCTGACTCGCCTTATTAACTCCGTTAAGCAGTTTGCTGACATATCCTTGATTCTTCGAGAAACCGAGTTGTCAGAAAGGGGCATAGAGTTAATGTTTTTAAGAAATTTCTCATCAATTGTGCACTCTACCAAGTCTTTTGCGCATGTTTTTTTCAAATCCTCTGCAATCCGATGAGCTTTACCTGCTTTTGCAATACGGTAACTCACACGATATGAAGCAATAAGAGCACCTTTGTTGTCCTCATGGACAAACGAACGAAATGTAGCTTTCTTTGCAGTTAATTGCAAACACTTTCCTTTGAAATACTCGGAAGTTGGATTTTTTAATTTGGAGTGTTTGGTTTCTAGATGCCATTTTAACTTTGCTCAATGCAAACTACTGTTATTCACTGTTCCACATTCAACACACAACCCACTAAGTTCATCTTCATTACCTGTCCATGTAAAACCATTCAATGTATTCAATAAAATTTTCATCATACTTTATTTTTCTCTTGTTTCGGTATTTCTTGCATCATCCTGCTTGCACACGACGATAACGCCGATGAATTCGTTTTAGGCCTAGGCCTGGGAAGATTTTTACTCGTATCAGATTAACTACTGATATTCAGCCACTTATCCATTATAAGAGTGACAACTAATTATTAATTTGTCTAAAAATCTATTCTTTTATCTTTGGCACTTCAAAATTATTTTCACGTACACAAAATAGCTCCTTAATGAAAACTCGTTCAAGCACTTGAATTTTATCTTCATACAATGACATGTTGATCTGAGATCAGTGTTACCACAACGAAGTCAGAAATAAAGATTTGTGGAAAAAAGGCTAGGCCGCTATAATAATATATTTTTCTGAAGAAAAGGGTAACCTATTATTTTTACAATTTTTAACAGAAATTTTTAAGCCAAATAACAAAATATTAAGCCAGATCTGACGTGTGTCTAAATCTGGAACGAACTGAAACATGACGTCATAGAGCTCATTCGTACTAACTTTATTTAATTAAACTACAACGAATCTAACCTAACCTAATAATTGCCAATTATAATTGTCATAAATATAATTATACTTCATACAGATATACTTTGAAATTGAAACAATTGATTCTGCATCACAATGTTTCAAATTTGGACAAGTTTCAACTATGACGTCATGTTTCATTTTGTTCGAGATTTAGCCGCTAATCCAAATCTGGCTTTTAAAAGACAGTGGCATCACTACCCAAAGTTGACCGAAGTTTCATACGAAAATAACTAGACTATCTCACATCTCCAATGACGCATAAGTAAATGCTGTTTTTTCATAATTACAATTATCTGTAGTGTAAAATGATTAATATATTAATTAATAGAATTACGTTCGTAGTTTCATAATGATTTATATGCTAAACAATGTATATATATATAATTGTAAATAAGTAATATGCTATTTAAGGGGCTGTCTTTGTAGTTTCAAATAATATTTTTAGTAAGGGACATCTCTAACATTTGAAAGAACTAATATGATATTTAGGGAGTAATCTGTATAATTGCAATTATACGCTTACGCAGTAAGGGTCATCCTTACGATTTCAAAGTAAAACACTTATTGACAAATACGGCTGACTATTTCTCTTTGACAATGTTGATATTCTACGCTTCCTTTCGATTTCTTCTGACTTAACCAATTAAATCGTGTTTCAGGTAATCTTTTTCTCGTTTTGTTTCTTACACAATCAATATGTAGCTTTCATCGCCACCTGAACATAAATTCCACCATTTCAGTGTGTATTAGCTATATTGATGATAGTTCCTTTTCCAAATATTAGTCAATAATCTGTTGGAACGTGCGGCTCACTATGTTATTTACTGTTGTTGGTGCAATGAACTATAACTCATCACTTGCAGGTTCCAAAACTCAAATAACTTTTGAAAAGGAAGGCAATATTGTAGATAGAAGAGTGTGAGTGTGTGTGATATTGTCACATCAAAAAACGATTAGGCGAACTGCACGAGATAAAATCGTGGAAGGCGTTATCCGCGTAAAAACCAGAGAATAAGGAACACCTAACACTTTGTAATTTCTTATAAAGGTTCTACAATAACATTACTTCCCCTTCGAGTGTTATATGTGTAAACAGAAAAAATCAATGGAAAACCATTTGTAATAGTATAAAACTTAGAAACGAAATCGATAACCGTTCCTTTTCACACCATATCTACCCAGAGATTGACAGTAAACCTTATACTTCCAACAAAAACATGAAAATAACTAGAGAAAAAACGGGAAATATATGTGTATTCATCTTATGTTTTAACATTTCTCCCCCATTCAGACTTTAGTAAAAGTCTCGTTTAAATATGTACAGATCTTGAGAGCAGTAGAAGTTACTTCTACGTTTCCCGTTAGTACAACGGTAAGTCTACGGATATACAACACTAAAAGCAGAGGTTCGATTTCTCTCGGTGGATTCAGCAGATAGCTCGATGTGGCTTTGCTATAAGAAAATGCACACACACAGAGACACTCTAATCCGTAGGAAGCAATATTTATAGATAGTAAATACTGGAAGGAAAGCATTATTAATTTTAGAATTAAAAGTTTTAAGAGTAGAAGAAATATTTTTAATTATACTGGAAAAATATGTTCAGAAGGTAAGTAATACAAGATGAAAAACATTTGTAATTGCAAGTAGAAACATTTATAAGTTGGCACAGTAGAAGAAAATGCTTGTAATTTTGTACCAAAAACATTTGTAATTTTTGGTATAGAAATTCATAAATTCTGATCATAATAAAAAATGCGTGAAGTTTCATTCTGCAAACTTTTATCAAGTACTGTCACCCAAATACATTTTGTTACTAATACATAAATTATTACAACGTACAAGTAAATACTTGTAACTTAACAATAATAATTGTTAATGTAATTATTCACAGTTACGTATAATTCTGTAGTAAAAATATTTACAAATATAAGCCCTTCAAGAAAGCACATATTATTTCTCTGAAATGTAAATATTTAAACATCATAATAAAAGAAGAAAATACGTTGAGTTTTGTAATACACAAATTGACAAATGTTAACATTAGACAACACTACTAAGTCCCAACATGTAGACATACTAGCATCAACAAATAATTTTGGTAAATATTGTTTTAAGTCAGGTATCTCATACAAATAAAAACAACAATGTCCAAACAGATCATTTCACTTTGATTTGTTGATTCCTTCTTTAAAACAGAATAAGTACTGTTTTGTTCAGGCTTCTTATTTCATTGCTAATCTTTGAAACAAAAAAGCAACTGAAACACTTCCTTTTCTTTGTTTAGACCCTGGTTTTCATTTCTCATCTTTAAAACAGATGTCTACTTTATTTTGTACATTTAGACCGTCTGTTTGATTCTTAATCTTTGATGCTGAAGGCTAATTTAATTCATTTAGATTCCCTTTTTAATTCTTCATATTTAATACAGAAGGTTACTTTCTGTTGTCTGTATAGACCCTCTGTTTGTTTCTTCATTGTTAATACTGAAAGCTGCTTTTTTTTTTTTTAGATCCTTGCTTTGTACTTTATATTTAATATAGAAAGCTTTTTCTATTTAGAAAAATGTGCTTGATTTATCGTCTTTAATACAGATGGCTACTTTATTCTATTGGTTAGGACCCTGTATTTGATTTATCATCTTTAATACAGATGGCGACTTTATTTTATTGGTTAACACACTGTATTTGATTTATCATCTTTAATACAGATGGCTATTTTATTCTATTGGTTAGGACCCTGTATTTAATTTATCATCTTTAATACAGATGGCTAACTTTGTTTTGTTGGTTAGGACCCTGTTTTTGATTTATCATATTTAATACAGATGGCTACTTTATTGATTAGGACCCTGTATTTGAGTTATCATTTTTAATACAGATGGCTACTTTATTCTTTTGGTTAGGACCCTGTTTTTGATTTATCATCTTTAATACACATGGCTACTTTACATTGTTGGTTAGGACCCTGTTTTTGATTTATCATATTTAATACAGATGGCTACTTTATTTTATTGGTTAAGACCCTGTATTTAGTTTTTAATCTTTAATACAAATGGTTACTTTATTTTATATGTTTAGACCATTTTTTTATTCTTTATATTTAATGAAAAAATTAAGTTTCTTTTGTTTGTTTATATCTTCTGCTCTTTTTGCAAAACATCAAACAATAAAACTTTAGACTGACGTGAATATCTAGTAAGATTTTATTAGAGCTCAAATGCTTAACTTTTTCAGAACCTAAAATTGAACTTCTTGTTTTTGGTTCTGTTATTGCTATTTAATGGGATTTTATCTATCCACTAGATGTGATTCAAGGCTGTGTTGGACGTTGTAAATATAAAGTTGTAAATATTCACTTGATGTTAACCACGACTGTATTGGATATTTGTAACTGCAACAAACTCTATGTTGTGTAACAAGACTTTATTTGTTCACATGATGTCAGTCAAGACTGTATTGTGTCTACTGGAGACATTACGAAGCTGCTAAACTCCCATTTCAGACCATAAAACTGTGAAGTGCTAACGATTCTTTTAGTTTTAATGTGCTGTTTCACAACATTTATTGATTTTAAAGAGTCAATCCATTTCTGGCTGTATTGTTTGGCATCGTATTTTGTAAATTAACAAATTGGATAATTACTAAAAGCAGGCTTTTCTTTACATGTATAGGACATTCTTTAACCATGGAACAAAACTTTAAAACTTAGGGCAGAAAATTAGTGTTAATGCGTTTTAGTTATCTGTGATTATACATCCTGCTTCTCAAACAAAGAGTTCTCATTTTTTGCCCTTCTTCCCCGATATACGTAAAACTTCTTGATGCTCTGTAGACCTCCAGAATGCACAACCTTCCCCATCCAGTTCTTGTATGAACTATTCATACCAATGCTCATAAAAACAATAAAGTCGAGCTTTTTAAAGTAGCAGTTTTTCATGTACTCAATCTAACTCTAAACTATTGTAATATCACTTTATGTTATAGAAGTTGCTCAACGAGAAATGCTCCTTAAACGAAAATCCTTCTTGTTGGGTATATATGTTATTACAAATAATAAAATATTATTTTTAAATGAAAAAAAAAGTCTTTTTTTCACCTTTCACGTGACGTTTATATTATCAAGTTGAAACATTCGGAAAGTAAATGGATGTTCTCTAATTATTTCTAAACCCCAATAGTGGAAGCAAATGAGAAAATATTATGTCAACAATAGTATGTTTGCTATATCCAGTGCCGATGAGGTCTGTCGATAATGCCAGGGCTATTCAGGCCGCCTTGTATACAATATATAAATTAATGGTTTAGACGATAAATGCATATATAGCATCAATTTTCAGGAACAACAACTGTGAAACATATTAATATATTATCTGCAATTTATGAAGAACTAGCCTAAAATGTTAAAATAATATGTTATATTATTAAATGTCCAGAAGTTTAACATTTATATGATTTAATCTTACTTGAGGCTTATAATAATGGGAGGTAATAACAACGCTGTTATCTTTCTTAGACAGGTTTTTGTAAAGGAAGTTTAATAGTGACTGTTTTTCGTCTGAGCGATTTTTTTTAGTGAAAGTTAAATTTTATTCATATTATTTTTTGTTTACTCTTATGTGTGACTTTCAATAAGCTTCAGATATATGTAGCTCACGTACTTTATGATTTTTTAATTAGCTTTATTTTAATAAAGTAAGCCTTACGTGAAGTAAGCGGAAACGACTGTGTGAAATGAAATTCAATAAACAGAATTTCTTGTTGGAGGTTTTATTAATTCAAGGCTCGGCATGGCCAGGTGTGTTAAGGCGTTTGACTCGTAATCTGAGGGTCGCGGGTTCGAATCCCCTTCACACCAAACATGCTCGCCCTTTCAACCGTGGGGAGCGTTATAAAGTTACGGTTAATTCCATTATTCGTTGGTAAAATATTAGCCCCAGAGTTAATGGTGAGAGGTTGTGATTAGCTGTCTTCTGTCTAGTATTTCACTCTATATTTGGGACGGCTAGCGCAGATAACCCTTGTGTAACTTTGCGCGAAATTCCAAACAAGCAATAATTAATTTAAAGAATGTGGCCGCACTGTCCCTTATTTATTTCAATCATGTTGCTAACAAGAACAAAGGTAAATAATAAGCTTTCCCTGGACGTTATAAACTAGTTTTCCCTACATCCAGTAAATTCCGTTGTTTTCAAGGTTTCTTGAACCTTCTGAACTATGGCTTAGTGAAGCGGTGAAGGATCAAGCTATCTTTTAGCTTCCTCCATAAAACGGAACATTATTCACAAGGTTTCGTTCTGTTTATGAAGCAAAATCATATAATTCTAGGGTGATGCAAATTGTTGGGTCACAACTATAGAGGTTTTGGGTCAAACTTTATCCTGAAAATTCAAAATAAATCTTGACTTTATTAACTTTTAGATTTTTTTTCTTCTACTTGTTTTTCTCTGGGGGGGGGAGTAATGAGTAATGTAAGTGCCATCGTGAAACCTCTAAAGTAGAATAACACGAATTATCACACCTAATACAACATACTGTGCAGCTGTTCCTAAATTTCTTAATTACGTTTCATAAAAATAAATAAACATCTTTGTGGGATACGATGGAAGGTGAAAAGAGACCCACGAAGGCCAGGTGTTCCTTCTCATTAAACGGCCTTATCCTTTGTTTATGCTTGATTGTTGTTTAATGTTGGTTTTGAACAGCTTATCAATGTAGGTATTTGTTTAGTTTTATCAGTCGTGTTCGAATAAAATGTAATTCATTTCTAAGCACTTTAATTTCTATATGACGCCATTTGATGGTACTTCCCAGTGAGGTACGCGCTGTTCAACGCGTGCCTCGCACGAGCGCTTGCCAGTCGATAAGTATCAAGTAGACGATAGTAGTTTTGATTGGTTGTTAGGGCTAACAGCTGTCGTTCGGCTCGTGCCTTCTGCTAACTGTGAAGATGAATCCCGCTTACATACATACATCTGCGCGTGATGCGAGACATAATAAAGTTTTTGGCCTTTATTATAATTTTTTATTCATGTTTTGTGCAAAGCCACACAAAGATTATCTGAACTGGCTGTTTCTAACTAGAACCGATATACTATAGGAAAGGCAATTAGTCAACAATATCCTTTATCAACGCTTGTACTATTATCGTCTGGTCGAGTAATGTGGTTTAACACTCTCACAGAGCATGTTCTGGCAAGAACGATTTTCGAACTTTAAATTCGGCCCGGCTTGGCCAAGTGGTTAAGGCACCCGACCCGTAATCTGAGGGTCGTGGGTTGGAATCCCTGTCACACCAAACGTGCTCGCCCTTTCAGCTGTGGAGGCGTTATAATGTGACGGTCAATCCCACTATCCGTTGGTTAAAGAGTAGCCCAAGAGTTGGTGGTGGGTGGTGATGACTAGCTGTCTTCTCTCTAGTCTTACACTGCTAAATTATGGACGGCTAGCGCAGATAGCCCTCATGTACCTTTGCGCGAAATTCAAAAAAACAAACAAATCAATCTTTAAATTCTGAGATTCACTGTCAGAGCATAATAGAGAACAGGCCATGCCTTCACGGATCAGAACTGTAGTGTACCTTAATCATAGCGTCCAACCGTGTTTTAATTTATTGACTTTGTTTTTTTATCGTACATGTAGTTTGTGAATAGTTCCAACTTTTTAGCCTTTTGTGTTCCTAGGGCTATCTGTGATTAGTTTGAGAATTCTGATGTCTCTTGTAGAACATTCTTCATTTAAAACGTTATTGCATTGTCCAGAGAAGGATTTCTAAGGTTGGTTTTATTATAGGTAATTCTTGCAATAACAAAACACCTTTTTAACTTTTCTCTACGAGTTAGGAATTCGAATAATGTTTTACGAAGCTGTGCACATGTTCATCTAGTAAGATATTTGAATATTGTTTTACGAAGCTGTGCACATGTTCATCGAGTAAGATATTTGAATAGTGTTTTATGAAACTGTGAACATTTAATCTAATTTAACAAGATTTGTTGAAACTGTACAAGTGTTTACTGTGTTGTACTAGTATTCACTCTTGTTCTTCTCTCATCGAACTTAGCTCAACAGTCTCAATTGCCAAGTTTTGTGTTTTATTGTATTTCTTAAATAGACGGTAAATACATTATAATCACTAGCACGAGTCGTTAACGTTCGAGAAAAAAGTTGATTTATTTCATAACATACTATGTAGAAAATAGGCTTAAAATTTTCTCCCTCACAGTGAGGTGACGTAACAGTATTCTTTCGTATAAAGGAGTGACGAAAATTCTTGAGGAATGTTGTACTGAATATATGTTAGCACCTCAATTTTTTATCCAAGTGTCTAATAAAATGCTTGAACCTAGCTAGTTACGCGATCGTGACGTGGCTTGCTCTCTAATGGAAAGCCTCAGGTAGTGACGTGTTAAGGTGTTATAACGTAGCTTTCTCTACGTGCAACAACTTCGAAAGTATGTACTCGAGAATGTTAGGCTTAGACAAATGTAAGTTCCTGTTACAAGTCAATGCGGGCTTAGTCACTTATTCATAGCGAATGCATTTACGCAATCATTTCCTTATTAAAGCTAAATAGCATCCACGTGCAGTGGCGACCACAGGCAGGATTACAGGTGGGGACTCAAGGGGAAGTGGTTGCCCCAGTTTTTTATATGGGATATAATATACACCCAAGCACTACAATCACAATAATTAAATCAGAATTGTCTGCCCAAATATGTTTGATCCCAAATATTGCTGATGATAACAGCTGTATGTTTCTTATTTATTTAAATAAATATCTACAGAGAGATTGGGTGAAATTGACACTACATATTATCATATTTAACGTTTTTATTACTTTGAAATCTTATCCTATTCCACCAACTGGAACAATCAGATCAATTTTTTTTTTCAAACAGAAACTTTTATTGTAAATTACTAGTAGGGTTAAGGGGTGACAGCTGATATCAGTTTTTGGAACTATTTTTAAGTCTAAAGACCACTAGTAATTAGGTTTATGAGCGCATCTTGTGGTCCAACTGTTGCGTGTTGAACATCTCTAGCAGTGTGCTTCGGTCTTATTGTTACCTGTAGTAAACAGTAACTGCTGTACACGACGTTTTGATTGGTATCGGTCTGTCGATGTGTTTGTTTGCTTGTTTTGAATTTCGCGCAAGCTACACGAGGGCTATCTGTGCTACCCGTCCCTAGTTTAGCAGTGTAAGACTAGACGGACGGCAGCTATTCATCACCACCTACTACCAACTCTTGGGCTGCTATTTTACCAACGAATAGTGGAATTGACCGTCACGTTATAACGCCCCAACGGCTGAAAGGGAGAGCATGTTTGGTGTGACGGGGATTCGAAACCGTGACCCTCAAATTACGAGTCGAGTGTCTTAACCACCTGACTATGCCGGGCCCTATCGATGTGTTGGAAGTACCTCCTAATAGAACGTGGTAGAGTGATACCTACTTTTTAACAGAGCACCAAGGTCATAGCTATGTTCTAATATACAGATATTATTAATCCAGCTATCTGATAAAGTAGTGTTCTCATTTAATTATCTAGCTGTCTGAGCACAGTGGAGTGGTGAGCATAGTTGAATTATAAATCCGAAAAGTTTGGTTCGTGTCCCGTTGCCTGAAATTATTTAAAAAAAAAAAGAAAAATCTCGTTTCGCACTTTGAGACCTTTGGTAAACTATAAAAATATGACGATCTTCTATTCGTTCAGACAAGAGTTGGTGGGAAGTGATATTAGTTAGATGGATAGAAGTTCAAAATTATGAATAGCTATGTGTGAATAACCTTTGTGTACCTTACATAAAAATCCTACATACAAGCATGCATACTTATAACTGTTTTTCTAATTCAGCACCACATCCATCTGTTTTTTTTCGAGATAAGATGAAATTTGGAAGAAGAGGGTTTTGCTAGGATTTCACTGAGAATTGGTTCTCTCTCAGATTCTTGACATTTACTTTAAATTTTTAATGATGAGTTAACAAATCAACATTGTTTGTATGTTTACTAATCGCTTTTTAATTTCATTTCATTACATTAATTGCTCTTAATAAAACCATCACCAACAAAAAATAACATTCTGTGACATCCAGTATCAGCTCTCCAAGACCTTCCAGACAAAATTGAGACAATCGAACTAATTACATATCTATAGCTATATTTAGCTTCATCAATGAATGCCATTCAGCTGAAAAAGTACTAAGAAGTAAAACAATGAACAGGATCTCGTCTTAATTTCTAGTTGAAACTGCGTTGATGCGATAACTAAATGTCAGGTTATTACTGGAATTTCATTATTGAGAGAATAGAATTATCTTAATATAAACGCACACACTGAGTTCAAAGGTAATATGCATCGCTTGTTTTTCATGTTACCACGGAGATTTTGACGTCATCATTCGTCTCTGGAGTAATGTTGCGTGAACGCAGATGAAACATGATATTCAAAATAAAACTAACAAAAGCAGGAAAATGGCAAAGGGCAGTAGGTTTTGAAAATCAATTCAAAAGAAATACACGAGAAACATTAGGGCTGATTTAACAAAAAGTACGTTATGATCAGTTAGTGTAAGTGCGAAAAGTCTGTAGGGAATATTAGTATATTGAGGGTTTTTATTCATTTATATGATAAGGAATCTATCACTGCTGCTAAGTGTTATCAAATTTGGATTATGTAACGTTATGTATTATGACATATAAACATTAACACTCTCAGTACTTGGTCATGGTAGGTCTAATGACTTGAGTCTAATGCATGAGCAAGTAGTGTAAAGTCAGGTCCTATTGTTCGGTTGTAGCAGTCCAAGTAACATAAGATCAAATATAAAGTTCCGTCTTCTTAAGCATAGCAATAGAAGTTTGGGTCTTAGTATCTGGTATTGTTAGGATCAGTAACAAGAGTCCCGGTCCCAGTGTTTCGTTTTGTTGGCGTCAGTAACATGAGTTCTGATCCTAGTGTTTGACTCCCTCCTCCTAATGGTGCAAGAATATGTCAGCGAAATCATATCGCTAGAAACCGGGTTTCGATGCCCATTGCAGCTTTCGGATTAATCATAAACATTAGACATCAAACCCAGTGTTTTGTCTTGTCAGGTCTATTAAAACGACCTGCAGTCCTACTATTTGGTGTTGTTAGTTAGGTTTAGTAAAATGAATTTTTGTCCTAGTGTTTTATTTTGTAAGGTTCAGTAACATAAGTACCGATCCTAGTGTTTTGACGTGTTAGGTCTACGACTATGTGTTATACTTCTACTGTTTGGTCTTGTGAAGTCTAGTAATATGAGTTTTAGTGCTTGGTCTTCTTAGGTCTAGTAACAAGAGTTTTGATCTGAGTGTTTCGTCTTGTTAGGTATATTAACCTGAGTCCTCATCCTACTGTTTGGTCTTATTAGGACTAGTAACATGATTTTTGGAGTCAAGTATTTGATCTTCTCTGTGTATCTAGTAACATAAGCTCATGTCCTAATTTGGATTACTAAAACGACTTCTAGTTCTAGCATTTATTTTTGTTATGTTTAGTTACAAGAGTTCTAGTCCTAGTATTTGATCTTGTTAAGTTTAGTAACATGAGATATGGTTCTAGTTTTTGATCTTGTTTGGTTTAGTAAAACGACATTTAGTCCTTGTATTTATTCCACGAGTTGTGGACCTAGAGTTTGGTTTGTTTAGTTATTTTAGCATTATTTCTAGTTTTAGTGTTTGGTCTAAGAACAAGAGTTCTGACCCTAGTGTTTGGTCCTATTTGATCTTGTAACAAGACTTCTCATTCTGGTGTTTGGCCTTGTTAGATCTAGTAATAAGAGTTCTGATCCTGTATTTTGGTCTTATTAGGTATTTTAACATTATTTCTGGTCCTCGTGTTTGGTCTAGGAACAAGAGTTGTAGTTCTAGTATTTGACCTTGTTAGGTCAAGTAACAGGAGATCTGGTCCTTGTATTTTTTCTTGTTGTGTCCAGAATCATGAGTTTTGCTCCATAGTGTTTGGACTTATTAGGTGTTTAACTCGAATTCTTTCTGTTTCAAATATTTGGTCTTGTTAGGTCTAGTAGGTCATCTGAGTTATGGTTCCATTCTTTGGTATTGTTAGGCATAATAACACTAGTTCTGATCTTTGTGCTTGGTATTGTTAGGTTTTGTAAGTAAGTTGAGTTCTGGTCCCAGTGTATAATAACACTAATTATGATCCTTGTATTTGGTATTGGTAGTTCTAGAAACATAGGTTATGTAGTCCAGTATTTTGTCTTTTTGGATTCAGTAGGCTGATTCTGATCCCAATTTTTGGTCTTGTTGGGTCTGTGAACGTGAGTTCTTGTGGTAGTGTTTTATTTTGTGATGTCCAGTTACATGAGTTGTGCTCCTAGTGTTTGGTATTGTTAGGTCTAGTAAGAAACTTGAGTTGTGGTCTTAATGTTTCGTTATATTAAGGTAAGTAACATTACTACTGGTTTTGTTCAGTATACTAATAAGTGTTATAATCCTCTTTTTCAGTCTAATACCAGGAGTTCTGTTCCTAGTGTTTGGTTTTTAGGTCTAGTAAAACGACTTGTAGTCCTAGTATTTCTTTTCGTTAGGTCAAGTAACACGAATTGTCTTGTTAGGACAAGTAGCTAAAATTCTCGTCCTCTTGTTTGGTCTTGTTAGGTCTAGCAACATAATTTAGGTAGTCTAGTATTTAATCTTGTGTTTGGTAACCTAATATCCGGTCTTAAGGTTTAATCTTGTTTGGCTTACTAAAACGACTTCTTTCTCTAGTACTTATTAGGTCTAGTATCATGAATTTTAAGTTTTGTTGTTTTTTTTGTCTTTCTATGACTTTTAACATTATTTCTAGTCCTAATGTTTGGTTTTATTGGATTTAGCAACACAAATTTCGGCCCTAGTATTTGGCTCTGTTAGGCCCAATAACGTTAGTTTTCTTATTATTTCTAGTAACAAGATTTCTGGTCCTTGGTTTTGGTCTACGTCCAGCAATATTAATTCTGTTCCTAGTGTTAGGTCCAGTTACATGAGTTCTGCTCCATAGTGTTTGGTATTGTTAGATGTATTAACTCAAATTCTGACTCTAATATTTGGTCTTGTTAGGTCTCGTAAAACGACTCCTAGTCCTAGTATTTGGTTTTGTTAGGTCTGGAAACAATAGATTTAGTCCCACTTTTTATTTTGCTTGGTTTAGTAAAATTATTTTTAGTCCTAGTATTTATTTTTGTTGTGTTTAGTAACATGAGATCTGGTGGTGGTTTTTGTTCTTGTAAGGTTTTTGACGTTATTTTTGGTACTAGTGTATTTTCTTGTTAGATGCAGTAACATGTGTTCTATTCCATAACGTTTGGTCTTGTTAGGTGTTTTTACTCGAATTCTGGTTAGTTCTAGTAAAAACACCTAACAAGACATACTATTGACATACTAGACATAGTGTTTGGTCTTGTTAAGTAAAATAACTCTAGTTTTGATCGTTGTGTTTGGTATTGTTATGTCTAGTAACATACATTTTGTTGTTTAGTGTTTAGTCCTTTTGGGTTCTGTAACCTGAGCTCTCATCCTAATGTTTGGTCCTGTTAGGTCCAGCAACATAAGTTCTGGAATCTTGTATTTATTGTTTAGTTCAATAACATTAATTCTGATTCTAGTGTCTGGCTTTGTTAGGTCAAGCGACACAAATTCTTAGCACAATGTATGGTCTTGCTACGTAGCATCACGAGTTCTGGTTGTATCGTTTGATATTCCAAGGCAGTGGTTCCCAACCAGGGGTGCGAGATAACATTTGTTTTGGCCACCTTCACCTTTATTCTTAAATAAATAATAACTGTGAGGGGTACGGGGCATAAAAAAGGTTGGGAACCACTGTTCCAAGGGCTAGTAATACGAGCTATGAACTTAGTGTTTGGTCTTTTTAGATCTAGTAAAACAACTTCTAGTCCTAGTATTTGGTTTCGTTAGATGTAGTAACAACAGATGTGGTCCTAGTTTTTGGTTTTGTGTGGTTTAGTAAAGGAACTTTTATTCTTGTTAAGTCTAGTATAATGAGTTCTGGTTCTGATTTTTGGTCTTCTTAGGTCTTTTAACGTTATTTCTGGTCCTAATGTTTGTTTTTTTAGGTGTAGGAACAAGAGTTTTGGTCCAAGTCTCCTCGTATTAGGTCTAGTAAAATTAGTTGTTGTCGTAGTGTTTGATTTTGGGAGGTCTAGTATCATGAGTTCTGGAATAGTGTTCGGTCGTGTTAGCTATATTGTCGTGAATCCAGGTCCTTGTGATTGATTATATGAGGCATAATGAAGTTAGCTGATATTTTAAAATATTAGCTCATATAAATTTGTGATAACTAGTGAATTTATTAAACTATTATTTTCAAGACGCTTGACGTGTAATAGTTGTAATTACGTCTTTTGTGAAACGACATGCTTGCAAATGTTTCTTGACCTAAGGTACGATAATGGAAAATTTGTCTAATAACACAATGGTGAATAAATCGACAAAATAAACTTTGCCTAAAATGTGTCTCATGTCCTCAAGAAGCAATGAAACCCGAACAAGGCGTGAGTCATGATTATTTTATCACGTGACTTGCCATGCACAGCTGCATTTATTGAAAGCAAATAGAACCTGTAGTAATTTTAACTAAACTGGTAGCAATGGAATAAAAAAGTTCGATACGTGTTGGGGTTTCTGAATTTGATGAAATTTAGCAAAAAGGTTTTAATTTATACGATAAAGTTTGCACAATATGTTATTTAAAAAAAATAGTGAATTTTGACTCAGGTTTTGGCAGTAAAGAAATTTAAATTGGTGAGCATTTTTCTAAAATAGTTTTTATCATAGAAAATAATACTTTACTGTTAGTTATCTCAGGTTTTCCTTTATTTCATTTGTTTGTTATTAAAGACAAAGCAACATCTTGGGTTATCTATATTGTGCCCATCATATGAATTGAAATCCAGTTTTTTTTTTTTTATAAGTCTCAAAACATTTTAATGAACCACAGCAGTGAAGGTGTTGGGACTTTTTTGTTTAATATATATTGTCAAAGTGAATCAGATAATCTATTTTGATGAATTACAAATTTGATTGATCGAAACTTTACATATTCATGACTGCATAAAAGGCTAGAACTGAGTAATATAATTGTTTTGTAGTAGAGTTAAAGAAATGGCCTGCTTTTTATTTTAACGGGAATACGATTTGAAATGTGAAAATAAACCTCAATAGGATAGGGTATGACAATGAACTTTACTATTCTGCAACAGTGAAACTGATTACGTGTGATAGTGAACTGAATTATGGTGCAACAGTGAAAGTGATTATGTTTGAAAATGAACTTGATATTGTGGAAGTGGCTACATATGACAGTGAGCTTGATTAGGTTTCAACAATGACAGTTATTACGTGTGACAATGAACATGATTAGGACACAACATTGAAAGCGATTACGTATGACAATGAACTTATTTATAATACAACAATGAAAGTAATTAAGTGGAACAATGAATACGCAGACCTGCATATTTAAACTTCATAAAAGTTATTTTGATTTAAATAACGGATTTTTCATAATCCAGCTACGCAAATTTCGAAAATAATATTCAATTTTTCTATCGCTCAAGGATTTTTTGCAAATCAGGAATTAAACAAAATCTTACTTAGATCAAATTATTATTTCGTTTACCACAATGATCATTTTTATAATAATGTTAACACAACTATAAATACAAACAAACTAAAGAAAAGGAATGCACATACGACTATGCGCCCTCGTTCATCCTAATTTGTGTGCGTGTGAAATCTACGTGTTTTAGTCTAAAAATCTAAGTATTGTGGTCTTTCTTTCATATACTGCGTCTCAAGTATCTTATTTCAATGACTACCAGTAATCAGCCATCATGCTGATATTACACTTTCCACCGTACCTCCTTTCCATTTCCCTAATGTCTTGATGAAATCTTTCCACTTGTTTTACTCAGGCGGCGCTGAGATACTCGTATATAGGGAAGTAGTCAATATGTGAGTCTAAGAAAGGGACTTTAAACCCCTTATTACAACCCAGTTCTTTGAATTTACCGAGTATATTATTGACCATTATTTTTGAAATTTCTTCCCTCCTGTTTCCTAATCTGAAACCCAACAAAAATCTGTTCTTAAAGTTTCCCTTCTGAAAGAACTGGAAATTGCCCAAACAAATACTCGAAGCAGTCGCCATCTTTGTGTAAGGCTATTACAAACTGCATCATCAAGCCGAGGTTTATATGAAGAGGAGGTAATATGACTTTCTTTGTGCCAACCAGACTTTCACGTTCAATGTTTTTCTATCCTTGTATCAGCCTGACTCCGCTTGGCCATTGCTTCTTTATCAAGCACTGATTTCGTGCTCTGCTGTCCCATTTACACACAAAAATAACATGGAACTTTGCATAACCGGACTGTTCAGCTGATAACAAACAAAAGACTTTTGCGTCTCCACAAAGCACACAATCATGTTCTTTGTATTTGACCTGATTAAGAAGAAGTTCGGAATTTTTGTACGTTTTTTACAAGTGAACCGAATGAGCCACTGATGCAAACATTTTATCATTGGTAAGGATAACGTCTGCTAGACGTATTTTGGAGGAATCAATGAACAATCATCACACACTTGGTCCATAGACTGCAGCTGCTAGATTGGTACTAATTCAACAATATTCTTCCAATAAGACATTGAACCTTCTTGCAAAAAGTATGGTATAAACTCTTTCTCACAATTTTTGTACTAGTAAAATGATGTCCCTGGAGAGAGTAAGTCCTTAGCCCTAAGTATGAACCCCCAAATCTCTGTAGTATCCTTTGAAAAACCCAAATCTCTCACCAAATCCATTAAGTTCACCTTGTGTGAATAATTCTGGTTCACCAGACGTTTCAAGTTGAAAACAATTCCTATCATAATTTCTGTTGACTTCATAATCAGAAGAAACTGAATCAAAAGACTGGTGGAGTAGGTACAGGTACATTAAGTCCATGAACAATAGGTCTTATGGAAGACTGAAGGTTCGGATAAGAAATGTTATTTTTATTTTGAGTGTGGTTTCTAGACTCACGCCAGACCAGTGTAATTCCAAAAAGCAAAGACTTTTTTCTTACCTATAGTCAATAAAATGTACTTGGGATATATATCTATCTGTCTATCTACATACTAACTCTGTTGACAAAACCAGTATCTACGAAAAGGTAATGGACAGCCAGGAAGTAAGAAATGGCAGAGAATTTCAAGAACAAGAAATGTGCGCTTTGTGTCACAGAGACGCTGTAATATCTTTTTCTTCTTTATAGTTTTATCTGCAGTTAACCCATTTTTATAGCAATTTTAGGCCCTCTGATTTGTTTTCCCAATATTTCGGCATTTAAACTACATCTTTTATAACACTAAATTTTAACAAAATAGTTGTAAAATTCGTAACATGAATTTAGTGTAAACGTTTTCTTTCTTTACTTTGTCTAAAATCAAATAGTTTGTTCTAAAAACTATAACACAGGCCTGCAATGGTTTTATTTTTGGAAGTTTTTACATGTCCTACAGTAATTCTTGTACGTTGAACACGAAAATGAAATCCATTTTTTCTTCATCGCATACAGATTTTTTCAGAAAACACGACATGTACTTTTATATAAGTGAATAATTTTCGTTGAAATCAAGTCCCATTTTATTATACTTAAATATTATACAAATTTCTCTAAACCAATTGCGGCATGAGAGTCTTATCGATCTTTTTAGAACCTACGAAAAACACACCACTGGTATATAAACGGTTAACAGGCCGCATGATGTGTCATTTCTCGATAGTATTTGTTTGTGTGTCCGACAGGTCTCGTAGCATATTGAAAGTTCATGTAAGAAATTTCGTTTTTATTTTGAGTGTTGTAGTTTCGCACGTTACATGAGCAGAAATAGCAGTCATCTTCGTGGTTTCTAGGCTCAAGCCAGTCCATTGGAATTCCAAAATGCAAAGACTTTCTAACCTTTAGTCCATTATCTCAACTCTTCGACACAAATGGTGTAAACTTTACATGAAGCCCGTCATTTATCTTGGTCCACAAATTTTATTCCAAAATATACGTAATATGCTTTTTTGATGAATTCTGTAATGTTTTGCTTTTGTTTTTTCACAACACATCTGCCACAAATATAATTGCCAACACCTTAGGCATACGTATGTAAAAGTATATATGATGTTTTGTGAAAAATCTGTATGCAATGGAGGAAAATAGATATTCTTTTCGGATTGAGCGTACAGAAATTACTGTTGAACATGTAAAAAGTTTAAGACAATAAAACTATCGTAGGCCTGTGTTGTTGTCAGGGTTTTAAATATGAATGGGCTGAGGATTCTTCTACAGTAGATGTATGTGACTTATTGGCGATAAATGGCAACAATAAACGGAAAACACGTAATCCACCTGCTTTAAAATAACATATTAAAAAACAAGTCAATCGTATGTGCAAAAATTCCTTACATTATGGAATATCATATGTGTATCTAAAATTTTAAATAATTTTCTTTTCTTGTCAAGGTTCACTTGAGCTGATTCATTTACTCTAGAATCCAACTGACAAGACGAATTATTTTTCTCTACTGTTATCAATGGATACTTCATTTACGCTACTCTATGTGTTTCTACAGTTGTATTTCGAACTTTAAGTAACTGTCTCCTTTTCAGAGACAGCAATAAGTCTTCACATTTACAATACTAAAATCGAGGGCTTGATTCCCATCAGTGTACATAGCAGATTGCCCTATGTGACTCTGCTATAAGAAAACACACACACTCCTTTTCATCAAAGTCCAACAGATGGGTTCAATTACCTTAGAACACCCTTTGACAACACAATTATTCTCCCTCTCTATTAAACTGGGAAATCCATGTTAAAATATTGCCCGTTACTGTTAATCTCTCACACTCTGGTTAACTTTACGTTTTCTTTCGCTTCTAACAAACATCCTGGCTGAACTGCACTAAACTTCATTTTACTAGCCTTCGCTTTTAACCTATATTTATAGGTAGCTAAACTGAAGCTTTGAAGTTTCTTTAAATTATACGAGTGGCACTGTAAGGTAAGGAAAAAAATACCGAAGATTTGAACAACGTGACGTCAACAATATTAGTAAAACCTAAGCAACAATGTAATCACAAACCCAAGGATTCGTACAGAGTTACGTAACAAAAGCTTGCTGCAACTAATAGTTTTATAAGAATCGATCTTTACACTCCTGCCGTGAAGAGCCCGGCATGGCCAGGTGGTTAGAGCGTTTGACTCGTAATCTGAGAGTCACTGGTTCGAATCATCATCACACCAAACATGTGTGTGTGTGTTTTTCTTATAGTAAAGCTGCATTGGGGTATCTGCTGTGCCCACCGAGGGAAATCAAACCCCTGATTTTAGCGTTGTAAATCCGTAGACTTACCGCTGTCCCAGCGGGGTACCACACCAAACATGCTCACCCTTTCAATCGTGGGGGAGTTATGAGTGACTATCAATCCCACTATTTGTTGGTAAAAGAGTAGCCTAAATGTTGGCGGTGGGTGGTGATGACTAGCTGCCTTCCCTCTAGTCTTAAACTGCTAAATTAGAGACGGCTAGCGCAGATAGCCCTCGTGTAGCTTTGCGCGAAATTCAAAACAAACAAACAAATCAATCTTTAAATTCTGAGATTCACTGTCAGAGCATAATAGAGAACAGGCCATGCCTTCACGGATCAGAACTGTAGTGTACCTTAATCACAGCGAAATGCATAAACAAATTTGCCATGAGACTAAACGATCTATAGATATTTAGTTAGAAAATAAACTAAATAATAATAATACGCAAAACATTCTCTTATATCCAATAAGTATGGTACAACACTTGAAGCGATTACGTGTGATAGTGAACTTAATGTTGTTGCATCAGTAAAACTATTCGGTGACATTGAACCGTGTTGGTCTAGAATACGGGAATAAATGAAGTAACAATAGTGAAAATGATTATTCTACTACGACAGTGATAGTTTTTATGATGCAATAATGGAAGTAATAACGCCACGACAGTGAAACTGATTGTGCATCACAGGATAATTTGTTATATCCCCTGGTATGTACTACTTGTTCTGTCAAAGTATGACCTTTAAATAATTGAATAAGACATGATAAGTGTTGTGCGCATTTCACAATGTACTGGCAGTACCATATTTATTTATTTTTTGTTATAATCAAACATTTATTAAAAATACTTTCTTCTTTTTGAAGTCAGTGACAAATGTTAGAGCTTAGAGACAAGCGCCTGTACATAAACGTATAGTTAGAAAAACAAACCCTCTACTAATACAGGATGAAACATTTTTTACTGTTTTTAACAACACAAGAGAAGGTAATAAGGAAGAAACAGTACACCATGAAGCCAGTGACCGAGGCTACTAAACTTGTATAGTGTTCCTGCTTATTGTTGTGAATTTTATATTGTATACCATCAAACATGTCTCTTGTTTTCACTTTGTATAGGTAGGTAACACTCATGATAATTGTATCTACAGGACTCGATTCGGTCAAAAGGTTCAGAGCTCCAGCCAAAATATTCTTTCTGACATATTTCACACATCTGTTTCCTTTCTCTTATCAGTCCTAAGTACTAAATTATAAAAGGTTATACCTAAGCCTGAGTCCTTGGATTGACTATTTGCCCCAAGTGTCATATTTACGTTAAAAACTTCCCGTATGGCTGAATAGACTGAGGGACTTTTTCTTTCGCTGGAACGACATTTTATTTCTTTTTGTAGCGGAATTTATACATTAGATATTGATTAATATTATACACGTAGTGTGATAGTCTGCAACGTTACTATAGTACCAGCATCACAGCTATAGTTACATACAACTGACACTGTCTGCCACGTTACTGTAGTAACACAGTCACAGCTGTAGTTGTTATTGTCTGCCACATTATTGGGGTACCAGAATCACAGGTATAGGAACTTACAACTAGCAGTACCTTCTCGTTACTATGGGACCATCATTACAGGTATCTGAACCTTTACTTTTCTTCGCTGTTTTGTATAGGAATGTTGTATTCTTATGTAGTGACATCTGTCACGTAGTCAAGAAGGTCTGCAAAATAACATTTTCTGGATGTTCTTTGTGCTTTAAAAAAAAAAGGGGGCCCATCGTATTCCACCCCTTGAGGTAGACATTCCCCACCTCAGGAAGTGGACACAGAGTTGAAATTGGTACACATTTTCATGAGATAGGTGTTGCTGTATGTAACTTTTACCTAGTACATGTTTAAGACCATTAACACGGACGCTGTAACTCTATGGAGAATACTTATTTGGAAATTACCTTACTACAGATATATTTTCAAGTTGTTACGGAAGAGGAAATAATAACTTCAACCACAATACAACATGCATGTCTTACCTTTGAAATGTTTACGGTAATTGCGTACTTCATAATGTTACTATAACAGCATTGCGCTGTAGTACGTTCAGAAATCCACCAAATATTAGCTATCCCTAAACTGATAGAATAGAAGGAAGATAGCTATATCACACCACCCGACGCCGAATATTCCATTACTTTAATAAAACAGTCGGATTTAGCAATCCCAAAGTTCACTCAATTTTGCACAAGCCATAGATTTTCGGATTCGCAATTCGACATATTAACACTAGGCCACGCCAGCCTCAACAGTTAATAACAGTATCTACTCAAGCGTCTAGGTTTTTGCTTATGAAGAAAATTTTAAATAACTCAAAAACAAAAAAAAAAATTAGACGTATTGGTAACTAATGAAAAAAACACGATTATTAATGCTAATTCTTCATATAGTTTTTCCTCTTGGCTTTTCTTTATTTTTCATTTACTTGCTGTCATGGTATATCCAGCAAGTTACTTTCGTTATTTTACATAAATTTTATAAAACTGTTTTTATCTAACTATGAAAGGTAGCCCAGCTGTACGTTTACGGGCTTAAAACATTAAAATCCGGGGTTCTATTTACTGCAGTAGATGAAGTATATAGTCCAATATGCCCTTGCTCTAAAGCAAACGTGTGTGTGTTAGAAATCTATATCCAAACAATTTGCGTATCGTATCCATTCTCACATGAGGGTTATCCTGTAGCATGTGCGTCGCTAGATTTTCAATAACTAGAAACTTCTTTTAACTTTTACGAGCATTTGAAGTGCTTCAATATTGCTTTCATAAAAGTGTTCTGATGTACAATATTCTTCTCGGCGAGAAGCCTTTTATTTACGCGATCTGCATATCTCACAACAGATCTGTTGGAAGCCTTAAATTATAAACCATGTTCACATGCACAGTAGACACCACACTCTTAAACACCTAATAAAGAAACCAGCGTGCAGTTTCCAAGTTTTATTAACCATTGTCGTGGTAAGAAGCCTATACGATCACTTAAGTCTTAATTATTAATTAGTAATTAATTTTCAAATAATAATTAGCTAGTAGGTGATCGTATAGGCAATCAACCATGACAACAATTGATATTTGATCCACTCGACCTTAAGTTCTTAAATTTATGGACTAGAATGAACGAAACTCCTCACCTAACATGCTCCCCTTTTCGGCTTAGAAAGTTTTATAATGTAACAGCCAGTCTCATTATTCGTTGGTAAAGAATATAGCCTATGAATTGGTAGTGGGTGGTGTTGAAAGCTGTCTTTTATCTAGTCTGACAATTTGGTTAGCCATCGAGTAACTTCTAGAATTGTTTCAATAAGCCTAACATTAAAACTTACTATAAATGTTTTATAAGCCTAATAATGACACGTAATATATATTTTAATAAGCGTAATATTGAAACCTAGATTAATTTAATGAGATTAAGTGATTAGTAGTATGCCTATATTTCGTAAATCCGTTTTAAATATCGGGTAATTTGTTTTCCAATTCCTAAAATGTGATTAATATTTGTAATTATATTTTCAATAATTTTTCCTACACACCTTGTAAGCCTTATTATTGGTCTGTATTCTGCTTTATGGAACATGATAATATCAGCCTACTTCTACAAGTGCACACTGTGTACATAGTCCATATACATTTATTTGGTGTTTTGAACACAGTTTGAAGGTATGATTTGAATGTGACTTTGTTTGATTATTTAATATTAAGTGTTTAGTGTGAGAATTTTTTTTAAGATTGGGTGTTCAATATGAGTGAGTTTTGTTTATACAAGACTTAGTTTGTATAAATTTTTGTTCGCGTAAAATTTAGTGTTTCTAACGTGAGTACGTTTTGTTTGTTTAGTGTTAGTTTATTGATGTAACTTTTAGCCCATGCATGGTTAGTCTATTTATTAATTAGTTACTAAATTTTCTTGCACACCAGTTACCTATAACTGGTGTACCTGCTAATACGCACGTACGCCTTACAACTAATACAACCTGCTCGTTACTATGGGAGCATCATTACAGGTATCTGAGGTTGGTCTCCAAACCTTTACTATTTTGGCAAAGAAATGTTGTATTCTGATGTGGTGACATCTGTCACGTAGTCAAGAAGGTCTGCAAAATAACATATTGAAAACTGAAAGGAGAAGAAAAACATTAAACATAGTTATATAAGTTAAACTTTTTTTTTTTTTTTTACACTTATATTGTGTGTTTCATTGACTGAACGGTTTCGTAACTCAGCCTTTTTAAATTACACGATCTGCATATCTTACAATAGATCTGTTGGAAGTCTTAAATTATAAACCATGTTCAAATTTAATCCACATATGGTTAGTCTAATTATTAATTATTAGCTAAGTTATTCTTTTATGTTGTTGTCCCTCGCTGGGAAATCGGTAACTCTAAAATCAGATAGCCCAATGTGGCTTCCCAAAAAGGAAAATAAATTTATCTTATGTTATATAATCTTTATTACTTTATAAGTAAATTAAAAGATATTAGTTTAATTCAACTAACCTTCAATGTGAAAATTGATCGGGGTTTTCATCAGCAAGTTTCGTGAAATTTAGCTTAATATCTATGCTCAATGAACGTCTTAGATCTGCCTCTAAATTTATGTCAATAATCCGAAATCTGTATCTAGACTTGAGAAAATCTAGCGTAGAAAATGTTGACTCGCACACCCATGTGGATTCAAACACGGAAAATAATTTTAAAATTGCTATATTTAAATTTGGAAGAATCTCATCAGAATAGTGAGCGACATCTCTCTGATAGAAAATTTTTGTTTACCTATTATGTGTTCTACACCTTGCAGGGTAAGCATCTCGTCTTCAAATCCACACTTATCCAAAGACAAAAGAGATGTAATTTCCTTACCGAAATTTCCTAAGTCAATTTGAAATGGATCATGCAAAAATTCAAATATTAATATCAAATTTTAAATTCGGAAAAACGTGATTCAAATTTTTTAGATAGATTTTTGATCCAGTTTGCATAGAAATCATCTTTAGCAACAGAGAAATCATAGTCCTTATTATTTTCTAGAAAATTATTCAACTTTGCAACATATATCAAATCATTATTTTGTAATTGTTCTGCAAGGAGGTTTAGCTTTAACTGAAATTCACGAATAAACTGTGATTGCTCGCTTATTATTTTACTTCTTCCCTGAAGCTTCGTATTCAAATTATTCAAGTGAGCCATCATGTTGCAGAGAAAGTGCAAATCACACTGCCATGTTTCAACTTCAGGGAAATTTTCAGTCTTACCGTTTTGAACAAAATACTCTTACATTTGCAAAATCAGTAAGATCATCAAAAGTACAGTCACTGCTTTTCTTCAAAGATTGAACAAATTGTCGATGGATGAGAGAGCTTCCACTTCTAATATACTTCACGATTTTACAACGTCCATCAGATGTTTCAATTCATCACTTTTAGATATTTGAGCACATAAACTTTCCTAATGCAAAATGCAATGGAAAGATGGTGGCGTGGACTTCACATTATTTTCAATTAAATGCTGCTTCAAAAGAGAAGCAAATCCTAATTTCGCCCCAGTCATGGCGGAAGCGCCGTCTGTTGTGATAGAAAGTAGTTTCTTAAAATCCAGGTTGAGTTTTTTTTGACATTTAAAGAAATTTTTCAAAGATGTTTTTCTACATGTTCAATTGCGTAATCCACAAAGGCCAAGAATTTCGTCCCTCTCTTAAAGATCTTAAGTTACATATCTAACCCAAAATATCAACTGTGTAGTGTCACTAACATCTGATGACTCGTCTAGTGCTAAAGAAAAATACAAACAGTTTTTTAGTTGTTCGAGCAGGTGATTTCCTACGTCTTTCGCTAGCTCTAGCATTCTGCGGACAATTGTTATTCGACTTAACTGCAAATTATTTACCTTTTGAAGACTATTGTTTTTTAATTTTAAATCACAATTCGCCAACAGAGCTTGAATGATCACAATCAATATTTCTTCTACTAGTTCAGCATCAAAAAATGATTTCTTTTTTTGAGCTAGAATCCAAGCTACTTTGTAGCTAGCTAACGTAACTAGTTCTATCGATGATAAAATATTTTTAGGCCTCCTTTTTATTCATGAAGTTGTGCTTTCAGACGGCTAATTTCATTCATACGATTTTTGCTATCAACTGGAAATTTTATATCAAATTCGTTGTGAAAATTGTTAAAGTTTTGCTTAAGGTTATATACTTTATTATTCCTAAAAACTTTGTTACACAAAAGACACACTGACTTATTATTTGCTTCAATCACTACAAGTTTCAACTCCCAACTTTCATTAAACTCTCGTTTCACGTTTTCCCAGTCACGCGTCATTTTCTTTTTGGCAGTGATGCCAGAATAAATTAAATTGTCTTTATTTTCTAGGTTTTCACTATCAACTGGATTCTTTCGTTTTCGAATTCTCCACTTATCCATATTGTGGGATTAAAAACAAAATATATTTAAACGCTTGAAAGTTACACAATAAAAATATGTTTACAAGCACATGAAAAACAACGCACACTCGATAACAAATATCTAAGCCAGACTGCAAAATGGGCGGAGTCTGTGGCAGTGATGAAGAGCGCGACATTAGTGATGACGTCAAGCAGTTGCTGATTACCAAATTTGCGATAAAAAATAAATGGTGGGAAAAGTTTATTCCTAAACTCGAGCTGGCCACGATTGTGCTATCCACTGGCAACATGTGGCCAGTGGCCATGGAATTGCCCACCCCTAGTCTATCAGTTAAAATTAGAGACATCTAGAGCAGATAACCCTCACGTAGCTTTGCGCGAATTTTCGGAAGAAACAAATATTCGTTTCTCAGCGTGACATTTGTAAGTCCTTGAAATGACCACTGATTATCAGTAAACGAAACGTACCGTCGGAAACTATACAGGAGGAAGGGAAGTGTTTTTACATTTCAACAAAGTTCCCCGTCTAATGGTTAAGTCCGAACAGGGGTCCTCGCTAAAAAGGACTATATTTAGCCGTTGACCTCTTTTAAGTGATAGTTGGAGGTCACACATTATTTGGAGGTCACATATTATTATATTATTTTTATTATTATTATGTAGAAGTGGAGTGGAACTGATAGACTTACGATTCAAAACACTAACTAGTATATTTGTGTTATTATAATTTTTTTAATGGAAGGTTTTATGACTTAGGCCTGTTATTACTTAGCACATTCACATTTTACAAAAAGCAGCACAAACTAAATATACTTTTATCGTTTTTGTGATGATTTTTAAATTAGACGTTGTTGTACAAAAGTCGCCTAACCTACAAAATTCCCCCAAACGATTTTTTTCCGTATTTTTAGGCCTAACAATAGCTAGCCTTTCTTATGAAAAATTATCGAAACCCAATGGTTGTCTTCTTGGCCTTACTTATTCTGATATGGAACGTTAGAAAACTAACAAATAACGTGATGTTGCAATGAGTTTTATTACAAGAACACTCAGTTTTGTCTGTCCTGAAAATAGTTGCTTATTTTACTATCTAAATACTCACCTGCGCGCACTTAATTTCAACGCATGTAAACACACTTCAGTAGATATACTAAAAGCTTATCAAAGGTTTTAAAAAGGTTTAACGATAGATCTTAGAATAACTTTATTAAAGTTATTTATTGATAGTATTAAGTAGCTAAAGTTCAGCCCTAATTAAACTAAAGCAAAAAATTCACATATTTTACAGTGTTATTACAGTGCTACTTAATTTCTTTATAATATATTGGCCGTATACTTAACAGCTTAACTGATATTAGGCTTAAGATTGGTAGGCTTATATATTTCAGTCTACAATAAGAAGTATTTGTATTATTCTAGAAATCCTGTATATAAAAACGTACTGTTGCAGTAAAGATACTAACTTGGCTGTAAATATCTTGTGGGTTTCTGCTAGAAATAATTACAATTTTTTACAAGTTTAAACAATGTCACTCACTGTTTGATTTTTGCCGGAATCTCTCTAGATTTGAGATCAGGAAATCACTGTAGTGTTTGTTTATTTTGAATTTCACAAAAGGCTATACGAGGGCTATCTGCGCTAGCCTTCCCTAATTTAGCAGTGTAAGACTAGAGGGAAGGCAGCTATCATTACCACCCACCGCCAACTCTTAGGCTACTCTTTTACCAACAAATAGTGGGATTGACCGTCACATATATGTCTATATATGTATACATATATAAGTATTTAGAATCTAAAAGCGGGAACACTCGAAATGTCGTTAAGACTACCTTGGTTGCAATGAGTTGGTATGTGGCTGAAATAATCAATTACATTAGTCGTCTACAGACATATTTTAAATAGTAGATTCAGTCATGCTCAAAATTCTCCCAAAGTTTCTAAGAGTTAAGTATGAAGGTTCAAAATCGGGTTTTGTTAACCGTGGTAGGAGCAACAAAAATTACCTACTGTGTAGCATTATGGTTATCAGGAGATAAAGAAAACCTTTAAAACTTTATATTCCAAACCTTAAAATTCCCTCGTTTTATCACGCCCACAACAAGAATCCACTTTCCTCTTTTTACCGAAAGTTAAGTACAAGTGTTGAGTGTTGTTCGGATATAGAAATTTAACTTTAGTGCAAGTAAATGAGGAAAAAAGCCTACGGTTTCGGCCGAACAACCATAACTAGAGCCTGATGAAAGTCGTTCTGTTGTTGGAGCGTTGATCACACATTTCTCCTGAAATGCTTCAGCCCCCTCTTTCCCTCAATGGCAGAACTGTGATTCCGGAAGCACACCACATATTGTTTGTTTGGAGTTACGCACAAAGCTGCACATTGGACTATCTGTGCTCTGCCCACCATGGGTATCTTAATCCGATTTATCCGCAGTATATGCTGCTGTGCCACGGGGGGAAGGGGGAGTACAGATAGCTCGTTCATCCTATAGGATTGTTCTTAACAAGCAACAAACAAATAAATATCTTAAAATGTTGTTAACCAAATCGATAGATTTTCAGATTTTATCACGTTGCTGCTGCATTTGGTTTTTGTTCCACTGGCAAATCCTGTCACGTGACGCTTGTTTTGGAGTTTAAAAACTTTTTCTGTGTTAAAATGGAAAAACAATAGTCCAATGTTTCTGTGCTTTTTAGTTCTTTTACATTATGATTTTATTAGTTATTATTAATGTGAAATGAGTCATTTTATAATTATGCGTGGTTCTAACATACACATATGTACAGTTTTAAGCGGTACAGTAGATAGGTTTTATTACAAGTTACATTTTTTACAAGTAGGACGTTTCAAGCGCTGGTGCAATTATTCTGAAATACAGAAGTTTTAACGTTAAACTATACTTAATCAGTAAACAAACATTAAAAACGAAACTGAAAGTAGATAATTTTACATTTGTGTTATGGATGGATTATCTATATTTATAGCGTTACTTTCTGTGTAAGCGAGAGGGATTATGTCTTGTAGTCCAAAAGATTCTAATAATTAAGTCATATAATGTTATTCTCCATATTGCTAGAGACACTGACAAACAATTTATCTGGCATTGTTGCTTTTATTGCCAAGGGTTGTAACAATTAAATTACAGAACATTATTATTATTGCGCCTCAGAACAAAACAATGAAAGTATAATACGTTACTGTTTATGTTATGAGGTTTGCCTGTTTTAAATATCAAGTTAATGATCGTGTCTGGGCATTAAACTTGGCTTATACTTTTAGAAATACGCACATTAAAAGTATAACAATTCATAATTATAGATTGAAATTTAAACACTTACTCATTTCTGGCCTCCACATACGTTAGTTGTTTTCAAATTGAGAAGTATCATTGACCCTTGACCTTTTAGTTCAAGAAGGCAATGCCTATTTGTTTTACTCGTGATCAGGACACACTTAAAACAATGAAACTTTTGTATCAAAACCGGTTCAATCTTACATATCGTCCTTGGCCAACCACCTCAGTTGCCAATAGCATCAGCAGGACGCATTGTTAAACGACACCTGTTTTATTTCACGGAGCGGAAGCAGGACCTGGCAGGTGCCCATCACGAGGGAGATTAGTCAGCGAAAAGAAACGCAGGACCCGTTTAACGGTCAACGCATTATTCATAATTTATGTGGTATGTTTAAGGTGTCCGTGTCCAAATATTGTTTACACTTGTTCACCAAGTGCTGACGTTAAGTAATCATTTTCATCACATCAACAGGATCCAGTTGACGGTTTATAATCTAGAACAACATTCTGTTTGCTTTGAAACAGGGATTCTCTTACTTTCAAAAATCGCTATGATTCTTTTCGTTATTTATTTTTACACTGCGCGCGAGACACATTCGAATACTTAAAGCTTGTTTCCATACTTTACTTTTTATATATACCGCCAATTTTCATACCACTCAACCAATATATCGGTCCATCCTGTGTTCTTGGTCTTTCCGTTTAGTTTTCTTTTTCCTTTTTTTTTATGAAACCTATTTATCCATGTGTTTGCCCATTTCTCTCTATTTATCCATCTACAACCTTATCATTCTCTCCCTCTGTTCACCTCTTTCTTTCTTTGTACATCTATGCTTCTCGAGTGTCTCAGCGGTAAGTCTGTAGGTTTACAACGTTAAGAACTAAGTTTTGATATCCGTGGTTGGCAGAGCACAGATGGCTCATTGTGTTTGTAGCTTTGCGTTTAACAACAACCGAAACAAATTGTTTATCTACATACCTTAAAAAGAAGAGAAATGCCAACTCTTAATTAAACTTTTATGTAAAATACTCTGGCTTTAATAAATTCACTAATTTACTTCTTATTACATGTAGTTTTGTTAGGAAACAGTTACTTCAGAACACTATGTACCTGGCACGTGTGGGAGTGTCGAGCAGCACGAGGTATATTTTTCTTTCTTTAACGCATGTTTCCTCGGTATGTATACGTAATACTGCACGTGTTATAACGAGAAATTGATGATAAACAGCATACGTTGAAACAAATATTAAAAATAAACAGGACACTAAATAGTTTGTCTATATATTATAAGTACACGTATGTAAATTCCCCTTTTAATAACTGTTTTATAGTTTGATATATATAAGACAGACGTACTGTCATATGAGTCCTTCAGTTTAAACATCGTTTCGTACTGGCAGAAGTACGTAGGTGTGAACACACACAGCTTTCTGAATCATATTTAGTTACCCCAGCATAAAAGAAAATATAAAACACCTATGACCAGGACGTAATATTTTAGTAAAACACTTGGCTGTTTAGTACAGTGTAGCACGTTTTTTATTGTTTTTATTATTACTGTTGTTTTTTGAGCGCAAAGATAGACAATGGCCTATCTGTACCGTGTGTCTCCAAACTTGTCGCTGATCCACGAGCAGCTAAACAGTATGATTCTACTTTATTCACATTAGTCTGAAGAACGAGACAGCTAGCTGACCGTTTAGTCTATTCCAATAAGCGCGATAAGGATATTTGAGCTGTAAACCTGCATCTAGTTTGTCGAATTGTACGTTTAATGTTTATCAGTGATCTATTAAAAAGGTAGTTTGTTTGCAACACCCATTCCCTGGCAACGACCCAGTTATAAATGCTTTCAGTATTATTTCATTTCTTATATCTGCTACATCAAAATGCTCTTTATTTAATACACTTTAACATTTATTTCTGGAATAAGACTGAAACTAACAAACAAACCAAACTCTACAACAAAGGTATACAGTAGTAAAGTGAGTATGAAAGAACAATTACCGTTAGTAATCATTTTGGTTGGTGTGTTATTTCATTGTGCTCTGAGTACGGTTACATCACATGTTCTGTAAGTATTATAGTTTGCGGGGGGGGGGGAAGAAAGGGGTTGCTAAGCTAGGAAACAAAGCGGGTGTTTCAATCTGTTGGTTAACGTGCCGGGCTGCTTGTTGAAGAGTCTGGCGTTCAAGACGTGACGGTTCTCAATCGTTACGCTGAGAAGCGAGTTATAAAAAGTGACAATCGATTACGTTATTCAGTTCAAAGAGCAAGATAATGCCTATATGGCGGTGGATACTGTTTATTGTTTTCCATCTGGTCAGTATTTGAAGTATAGGTATAGCTATACCTGATTCCTAGGAAGTTTTTTACCTGCCCTTTTAGCCCGTTTAATTGCTTATAAAGAAATTATCGATTAATAAGAATATTTCAATTATTTATTTCAAGTAAGAGAGGAAAATCAAATATATGACCAATTTTAGCTAATCTTTATAGAGGTCGCTTTCGAAAATACGACTGTAGTTTACCATTACATCAAATACAGCTCAACCTTTACATTAGCATTTGTTTGTTTGTTTTGGGAATTTCGCACAAAGCTACTCGAGGGCTATCTGTACTAGCCGTCCCTAATTTAGCAGTGTAAGACTAGAGGGAAGGCAGCTAGTCATCACCACCCACCGCCAACTCTTGGGCTACTCTTTTACCAACGAATAGTGGGATTGACCGTCACATTATACACCCCCACGGCTGGGAGGGCGAGCATGTTTAGCGCGACGCGGGCGCGAACCCGCGACCCTCGGATTACGAGTCGCACGCCTTACGCGCTAGGCCATGCCGGGCCTTACATTAGCAACAATGATCAAACTTGTCGCTTGGATTTCACAGTGTGAGGCATAATATCGGATAAATTAAATATCTGTACACAAGAAAAAAGAAAAAAAATAGAACACAGTAAAAACAAATATATTCTGTACGATTACTAAATGTAAAAAAAAGTTTATTAATAACCGTAAAGCTGTACAGTGGGGTATTGGTGATGTGCACATTGCAAGGATCGAACCTTGAACGTTATAAAACTCGAAGCTTACCTCTGAGCCACCAGAAGGAGGAGAGTAAAACAATTCAAATAAAAATAATGAAATTGTAGAAACA
Organism: Tachypleus tridentatus; assembly: GCF_004210375.1. Lineage (NCBI taxonomy): Eukaryota > Metazoa > Arthropoda > Merostomata > Xiphosura > Limulidae > Tachypleus > Tachypleus tridentatus. Next base: position 27,201,707 of record NC_134836.1, read on the forward strand.
ATCATTCCCAACAATGTAATTGAAAACAGTGACGTTTTTACTGTGAAAGAAATGAATGAAACGTGAAATATCTTCTTAGTCATATCATTCATCCAGATTTTGATAATTGTTTATAAATTAATCTTTCAACTACTTTTATCTTTCCTCAGCTTACTTGGGCACAAGATTCAAATGAATAATTTTTATCATTAATTTACCCAGGAGGGTTCTTAGTGTTTCAGTTGATCACGACTTGTATGTTCACTTGTAAAAGTATTAGTAGAGTTGAAAATTCACCAGTATAAATAATTTCACGTTGATTTATATTTTAAAAAATATATATATTTAAGATTAGAAAAATCCATTCCACAGTTGATAAATAAGTGTATTTACTATATATAATATTCTTCATTTTTAGAATCATTTGTTGCTAGACCTGTAACAATATCCTTTCTTCTCATGACGGTAACACAAGGTTGTCATTTGCGTCTTTCCAAGTTCCTGTTCTTCACTCCTTTAGTACGTTGCTCGGATGCACTTCAAGTCCATCATTGGTTGACTGTCCGACGTTTTGGGTTTGATGAACACTAGGGTTTTACAGAGTTCGCACGTGCTCTCAGACACGTTTACGCAGGGCCAATGATACAGTATTTCCTGCCCGACAATCACTGTCTGACGAAACAATTCTTGGAGCGAATTATCAATAAATATTCTTGAATTATAGCCGTCTCAACAACAGCAAAAAACGTATGTGATGTAGTAATACTACGCACAGATTAGTTTGGGTTCTTTGGTTCAACGTTATTAAAAACACTTAACCTGGAAGTAATTCTTAATCTTTCTTTGTGATGAATTGTTATATGGAGAGAAAAACATTATTTTGTCCATAACTTTTAATTATTTACTTAAGTATAAAGCTACTTAAAGTTTTAATACAAAACGAAAGTACATAGCTATTTCAGTAAATTGGTCAGAACTGGGATATTTGACGAATTCAACGCATAGTATGTTTTGTGTCATGTTTAAAACCATCTTCAGCTTTAAACAACAACAGACTTAGCCTCTGAAATTCAGCTAATGCACTTTCATAAAGTTTATTATATGAAATTTAACATGTATAATATATTATAAGCCAGGATATAACGTACTGTTGAAAGATAACCTCCGTGTTACACTTCCACCTCATGGCCACGTGAGTGCCAACTGAGAATACACGTAGTGCGCGAGCTTTCGCTTTCTATGTTAATATGTTTTAGCTCCACCTACTCCCGGTTCCGGTTCGCAGAGCAGATAGGCCTTGAGATATACAAGAGCGCTAACCTTGAAGCTTATTGGACGGCGTGAATGTGATGTCACCATACGCACTTTCAAAAACCTTCATCTGCCAGCCATCAAGGCAGACGGTTGGTAGATGTGATGTGTTAGGTGTAGAATTATTCCTGGATCCATCGTGAATACGTACAGTATATGTTAACTGTAATTTTAATGGATACCTGAAGATTTTATTATATTTTGGTTTGGTATGTTTAACTGTGGTTTGCATTAGTGGAATCTACAAACACTGGACTTACTGCATATATGTTGCCGCACAACAGACTTTCTGTAACGATGGCTACATCACCCGCGAGAAGCGATGATACGGGCTATTGTAGCGGTGAGTTAGGCTTAGAATCAGCGAGTGGGGAATTAAATTTTGGTTCTTTAAAAGTGGCCACTAACTCTCGTACTCCATACACAGATGCCACACAGTGTAAAAAAGCAGCCAACCATATTAAGCGCCCTATGAACGCATTTATGGTGTGGAGTCAGATTGAACGCCGTAAGATTTGTGAGCAACAACCCGATACGCATAACGCGGAAATTAGCAAGCAGCTTGGGAAAAGATGGAAGCTACTCACTGATGAAGAGCGTCAACCATTTATTGAAGAAGCCGAAAGACTGCGTATTCTTCACATGCAAGAATATCCGGGGTACAAATACAGACCAAGGAAGAAAGTTAAACAATCTCCTAAGCCTGAAAAGAAGAACCCCATGAAACATAAGTCTGCCAGAGAAAAGGGCGGTAGTAAGCCTAAACAACAGAGGTTTCAGTTGTCAGGTTCTACCGTGTTCTCGGCCACTCCAGTGCTTAATGTTGGCATAAATCATAATCGCCTCAAGCTCAAACTCACCATCGACAAGAAGTTTAAAGACAGCATTAGACACAGCAAGCAGGTTCCTTTATCTGCGAACCAGCTCACTCCTCCCGCAAAAGTACCTTGTTTACCGTTAGAGGACGATCCGTCTTCTCCGGAGAGTAACAATGTTAGTTTGTACGAAGATAATCTGTACGCCAAAAATACCAAGGCACGTTTGCTTAAAACAGAGAATACGACAAGTTGTGTTAAACCTGAACCAGTTGACACTGTAGACTCGTGTAGTAGTACTTCTGATAACAGCCTAGTCGATCTTGACACTCTAACTGAAGTGCTGTTAGTTCCCTCGGCGTGGTCTCAAGAGATGGGAAGCTTGAACATTTCACCCTTGACGGACTTTGATGCTTTGGAAACTGGTAGTTCTAGTTCTAGTTCCCACTTCGAGTTTCCAGACTACCAGAATTCAGAAGTGACCGATATCTTGGGAGAGGATTGGCTTGACACAAGTTTTTCTTCATATATTTAACTGCCGCACTGTAAAATTGCAAAATATCGCTTCACATAACTTGTTCTGCCAAGCCCTTGTTTTTCCCTGCGGATCAGATGTTTCTCGTGGATCGTGGGTTGAACCGCGGGATTTATATAAATATACCTTTCGCGTGAAGCAGTAGGTGTAGTAGTGTGGTTGAGAAGTTGCCTGTGAGAGGAATTATATTTATATTATAAGCAACGAAAACTATTCGGTCTTCTTACATAGCACAATGGCACTGTTTATAACCAAACCTATGCACATGAACGAAAATTCTTACTATATTTTACAATCTAACGTAAGTGTTAGTGCTACTTTAAGTTTTTTCTTGTTTTATTATTCAAGACATTTTGTTAGTGTTACACATCAAATATTTGGTTTCTTATTGAATTTTGATGAAAGTGATTTAGCCTTTTTCTATTTAGCTTATGTGTGTGTGTGTATGCATATTATTACTTAGGCTTACCCTTTTTCTAGTGCAAAAATCTCATTCGCTGTACGTAATAAGTTACACGAACGTAAGGCTTTACTCACATGTATACTTAATTATTTAAATAATGGAAACACTTGTATGTGGTTTTGTACTAAATCTATTTTCTTAACTCTCTCCATTAACTTCGTTTCTTACTGTGGCCTATTTGGTTTTGTAGATAAACCATGAAAAAGTGTTTGGTCTCGATTGAAGACATTTTTTTACCGTTGTGTACAATACTGTACATAGCTCAAATGTATCTTGTTTAATTTTATAAGGTGAGGCAATTTATCATTTTTGATTACTGGATTACTATGGTTAAGAATTTGTATATTTATACTTAAAAAACAAAAAAAGTCGATGCTGTATGTAAGGCGTCTAGCGAATAAAAGGGGCCATTACATTTTGTACTTTAAACATAGCATGCAGTACCGACAGTTGGACTTTGTAAGTCCATTTGCCTTCGTTTTAGTCGTTAATACCTCAATAGTTTTGTATGAAAAATTAACACGATAGACTCTTCAACTTTTATTAATTATTTTAAAATGTTTGGAGTATGAGCTGAAGCTTAACAAATACAACTCCACCGGAAACTCTTGGTCTTAACGATTTCAGCTGCAGATGGCAAAGTATTTATTTAACACATTCGTATAGCCTAGGTCAATGAATGTTTGTACAAGGCCTAACTCAGGCCTTACTTTATTATTAATTTTTCGTCCTGTACTTCTTAACTCTGAAATGTTATGGCCTGAATTAGCCGTAGTCATTTGCTTGAAATAATGTTTATTTATAAATTCAACTGGCGAAGGGAAACTGATTGTATGATGTAGTAAATTGTATGTAGAATTTTCTTGAACAAAATACACTGTACTTGTACGACAATTTTTATATGTATTATAATTTGTTAAGTAGAAACAAATGAGATGTTTTATATGCCAAAATTGTGTCCTGTGTCGTTTATTTGATATCTAAAACAATAAGACTGTATACAGTTTGGCTTTCTGAAAATCTTTGAATGACTAAGTTAGGTACTCTATATTCTGTGTTCATTTTTTTTATTTCTAATTAAAGACTTTCAGTTAAGATTTTTCATTTAGAATTTGCAATGAAGGACATAAAATAAGCGCCTAAATTCTCAACTTTAGTGACAATGTCCACGTTCATTTGATTTTTAATAGATGTTTCATGTTAACAAACGGTATTAACTGTTAGAAAACTTACCAGAAACATTTAGACATATATTTAAATGCTTCACTAGTTGCTAATTACAGAAAAAAAAAAAAGATTTTCAAGGTGTGTCTGCAAGCGAATTCATTCCAAATCGCTCAACTTGTACATAGTATACTCGACCATTACATCGGTAGTGTGGAGTTTATTTTATTTGTGTTACTTTTTGATAACTTATCTTTCAATCAACTAAATAAAGTGTTGGTTAAACAGCTGTGCAAACTAAATGTTACTGTTGATTTTCACTAATTAAGCGAAGTATCTTAACGTATTTACAAAAACAACGAAACATAGATACGCATAACAAACAATATCTTATCGTTTGCTTTATATACTTGACTTAGTACGAAGGTATAATACCACGTTACCTAAAGAGATTCAGAATAATGTTAAACGAAAAGGCATACTACGTACGTTAAATAAATTAGATAAAAAATAAATTTCTTTAAAAATTAAAAGTAATTCCTAAATTTGTGACGAACAACTTATATTACACTAAATGCAATGCGTAGAATATTTATGTCTGGGGGACTTCCTTAAATCTGACTTGAGTTTTTAATTTACAATCAAACTAGTACAACTGTCACAACTTTATATATATAACCACAATATTTTTTTAAGTACAATCAGTTGTCACGTAGTTACTAAAGTTAGTGTTATTGTTTTTTATTTTAAATTAAATTTGAGTAACAACTACAAATTACATTAATTGTATGTAAAGCTTAATTTGTTTTCTCGTAAGTAAATGATTTTAAAAAATATCGTTTCAGTTAACACATTGTATACTTTAACTTATTCGGCAAGATAAGCTTAGTATTGCATAAATGGAAGGGTAAAGTGAAATCCTATAATAGTTTTCTTTCTAGATTATTGTCAGTTTTATCATATAATTATTCTGAAATAGTTTGCTCTATAGTTGATATGACACACACACCATCTCCTAGCGCTAATCTTTCCTGATTTTTGAAATAACAGATTATAAGTTAAATTGGCTAAAAGCACCATCTCCGCCAACTTCTCGGCTACTGTAAATCAAACAGTGGGATTTGACCTTTAAACTTTTAATAAAACAAACAACGGCCTCAAATTTTTTATTACGCAAATTTTATTCTTTGCGCAACGGGACTCGAATCGTGTATTAAGAGTAAGGCATACTAACCACTAGACCACGAATTTCTCTTAGCTCAGCTAATTTTCAAACGTCTTAGTTAAATTACTGTGAACTTTGAGCTAAGTTTAGTATTATATTACTGAGATTGATAAAGTAGTTCCATCTATAGGCTGTACTTGCGGATAAGTTTACAGTTAAACGAGTTTTAAATGACATGAGGTCTTGATTGTAAGAAAACTGCTCGATAGAAATACCTGTTGTGAATTATAAGAAGTAAGGTGTGTCGTTAAACTGGTAATAGAGACGCACGTTTCAAAGTTTTAGTTCATGCTTGACTGGCTCTGTTCTTTCTCTCTAGTCTGTCAGTTTAAAACAGTATTATACATTTTGGTATAGAGTCGTGAAAAACAGTAACATGGTAAAATGCTACACGGCGTTCACTATCGTGTACTATAGGAAACAGCAACATGATAAAACGTGACAGGGCGTTCAGTATCGTGTACTGTAGGAAACAGCAACATGGTAAAACGTGACAGGGCGTTCAGTATCGTGTATTGTAAGAAACAGCAACATGGTAAAACGTAACTGGGCGTTCAGTATCGTGTGTTGAAAGAAACAGCAACATAGTAAAACGTAACAGGGCGTTCAGTATCGTGTATTGTAAGAAACAGCAACATGGTAAAACGTGACAGGGCGTTCAGTATCGTGTATTGTAAGAAACAGCAACATGGTAAAACGTAACAGGGCGTTCAGTATCGTGTATTTATCAATGTAGAACGTTTCTGCGTTATACATTTTCCGTAACTGAAGGAAAGTTTGAATGGCGCGCAAGATTTCATTTCTGATCGAAAGATAAGTTAAATAAAACATGAGAAATATACGTTACTCGAATGATGCTCCATTCTGTACAAGTTGCTGAGTGAAATGCCCGGTTTGTGCTCTGTGGAATGTGTTTAATCACCTGTCTCGTTTATTTTGTACAAAAGATGGCTTTAAATATTTGCATCCGTGTTGTAACAGATTCGTAGAAGAGACATATACTTTATTGTGTATTGTAAAGTTTTATCTTAGCCTAACATGCAAAAAATATAAACAATGCGAATCCTTTAAACCTCGATCATAAAAATTAAAAATGGTTTGTACGAAAACAGTGAAATTAGTTGTGCTCTAAACCCATAGATCTCTAATAGAGTCTATGCTTTATCTTTGTCCAAATCACATGTAACAGAATGTGTTTGTTTGAATTTCACGAGGACTATCTGCGTTAGCCATCCATAACTTAGCAGTATGAGGCTCTTGTACTACTATTTTACCAACGAATAGTGGGATTGACAGGCTGAAAGGGAGAGCATCTTTGATGTGACGGAATTCGAACCTGCGACCCTCGGATTACTACACGATCGTCCTCACCATCTAGCCATGATAAAAGAGACATTGCATAGTGAATTATATTTAAAGCTACCAATAAGAATGGCATTTGTGATTCAAATCACGCCAATTGCAGATCTTTTTTTCTATTCATGTTCTTCTTAATTTGTTATATTTAAGATTAAGAATGAGAGGCGTGTAAACATATTATTTAAAAGCTATTTTGTACCTCCCACAAGTCTGCGCAAGAAGCTTTTCGTTCATTGTCGGAACTCTTCGTTTTGATTGGATGATAAAAGACAAAAGATTCTCTGAAATACTATTTGTGATGCATATTACTATTTTAAAAATTACAGTATAACGCCGAAAAATGAAGAAGAATTAGAAACAATAGGCCTGAAATTTGTGGTAGAAATCACAAATAAAGTAAGATTATTAAACAGTAAATAAAGTAATATTTTTTTCACATATTTTTTGGTTTAAACCTCACATTTTAACTCAGCTAATTTTTTCGTTTATTACAAATGTTCAACACCACACTTTTCATTTCGAAATAATCGAACAAAATGTTTAAATAACCAGACTTGTTTTCCGAGCTGACAGTGTTACTTTAATGGGTAAAACACATAATAAAAACTGGTCTGTCTTTTGTACGGATATATTTACATCTATATATCCGTTTTCCGGTGAACTCCAGTTGCCTTCGGATGAATTATTTCTTTGTACCACGTGTTACTGCAAACTTCTATAGACTAAGTTTGTCAACGAACGTGTATCTTCAATATTATACTTATTGAAGAACAAATCTCACTCCTGTCTCTAGAAAGACTTCGTTACTCAATTCGTTTTCAAAAAAGAAATGTGAGCCCTCTCTCAAGAAGGACTTCTTCAGTTAACCCGTGCAAAACAAATTGGTCCTGTTTCAAGAAGGATTTCTTCAGTGAACCCGTGCTGAAAAAACAAATCTGATCCTGTTTCAAGGACTTCTCAGTTAACTCATGCTGAAAAAGAAATATGAGTCCTATTTCAAGAAGGATTTCTTCAATCAACGCCTGATGAAAGACTTCCTAAGTCAGCTTTTTCTCTAAATGAAAGAACACATGGGAAGATTCATTTTAATTTCTAGTGAAAGAAGAACTACATTCGATTTGACTCACGTTCAAAGAACAGTGTTTGGTTTCATTATATTCCGGCTTTTGGTGTTTAAAACGTATAGAGTAACGGTTTAGTACCATTGAAAATGGGGTTATGTGTGACTTCGTATCTAGTTTAGCTAATGGTTTTTGGTTGTGAACAAAGGGTTTTTTGGATTATCGAAGCATAACTGATAGAACATGGATTTGAAATGCTATTTCTTGTATGTTTCTCAGTTGAAGTGAATGAAACAGTAATTAGAAGTATGGTTTTTAATACTAATATTAACACTATAAATTAACCTTACCCCTACCCTCAGTGACTGACTGCAAAAAGAACGTATTGTTGTTTGCTTGCCAACTGGCGTAGTTTGCGTTTATTAGTTTGTTTACTACGTAGTCTCTCACGAGGCCTGGCTGTTCCTACCTTTCTCTTGTTATCATCTGAATTCAGTTTTTGTTTGCTCTATCAAGATATCTTTTTTTTTTTTTACTTTTGTTTCTCGTCACTCGAGCCAGGTGAAACAGAATCGGCCGTTTTAACAAACTTTATATTATGTGTTTGTTGGTGCACTAGACTTTAAACCTCTCCATGATAGTGGTACAGAAAGGAAAGACATTTTGTGTAGGTCTGAGATTAAAGAACGAGGTTGGGCTCTTTATCTTTTTCTATATATTTTACTGTTCTCTCCCTTCAATTACTTATTATATGTATTCATGACTCACTCCGTATGTCTTATTGTATCCGTCTATATGATTGGACAAGATCAACCGGACTTTCTGTGTTCTTAATACTGATTTTCAGATTTGAAATATTTTGGTAGGTATTATCAGCCATGTGTGATTAGATAGTAACAGCAATGTTTACCGTGTTGTTGTTTACTTGATAATAAAAGGCAAACTTAATGTGCTAATGTATAACATCATCGTAAATACACTTTATAAAATTTGCATAGTGGTCCAGACTTTTCTTATGTGTATTCTGTGATAAAGATAGTAATAATCAAGCTTGACATATTGTAGATGTATAAATAAATTTTAAAAACAGACTTCGTGCTTTTTAAATACAGTATTGTTATGTAACTGAACACTGGTATTTATACATTATATATTGTATATACACTAATAGCCAGGCTTTATTTATCTATTTTCTGTAACTAAATACTGTTAATCAGATTATCTATATTTATTATTACTGCTGAGTGAACGGATACTGACAGTCAGAGTTTAGGTATTTTGTTTGTGTAACTCGACATTGATAACCATGTATTTTTCTTTTTCATATTGCTGTAGAACTGAACGCTAAGCTTCAGTTTTATCTTATTGTTGTACAACTAAATATTAAGAGCTAGTCTTCTCTTATTGTTGTTCGTAACAGGATACTGATAACCACATTTTTTATGTTGAGATTATGACTAGTACTAGTGGACAGGAAACGGCTTATGTCTCTATTGCTCAAGAAAACGTCACGTGACAAGTAATACGTTCTTCGCAACAATACAACAAAAGTGATTATTACTGTTACTAGCGGACAAGAAATAAACTATGTCTACATTGTTTAATTCTACGTCACGTGACAAGTCATACGCTCTTTACAACAATACAACAAAAGTGATTATTACTGTTACTAGTGGACAGGAAATGAACTCACTGATCTCATAAGTAATAGAACAGCAATTGGACAATTAAAGGCTAGAAATGGAGTTACTTCCGGTAGACGTCACTGACGTTTGAAAATAATGGTCGATTCTATGTAGGAGACAAGCATGAGGATTTACAGTAAATGAAAGTTATCTTAATACAAACGAAAAATATAAAAGCGACCCACCCACATTAAACTATAAACCAATTGGTTTGTAAGTTTCCTTTTCTTTATAATTCAACATATTTTTTATAGAAATGGATGTTAGTGAAAAATATCGAATAAATCCGTCAAATACGTTCAAGTCATAGCATAGGTCGAACTTATTACTTATTCATGTTTGTACTAATGTACAGCGAAATGAAAGTTAATTGTCTTAGTGTCGTTGACCTCAAACTTTTTCGTCTGATTCGTTGAATCTGAATGACGTAGTTTAATCATAAATCTGCTCTTCCAAAGTACGTACCATATTAAAGTAACTGGAAGTCAGTTGTTTGTTTACTTAAGACAAAACAATATTTTACAAGGTATGTATGAACACCTAAAGACTTTATTTTTTTTCACAAGCGTTATTTTAATTTCATGATTTCGGTGTCGAATTAACCCTGACTGAATGTGTGGAAACATTAATTTTTTTCGGATTTTTGATAATTTCATTATTATTTTTCCCAGTTTTACCAAGTTATATTTACTCACTACCATCGTCTCATTAAATGTACAATTTTAAGTTTTTGTTTAATTGAATAATTTAAACAATAATGCAGTAGTAGGAACGGAAATTACGGAAAAGTTGGTATGTTTTAGTGCAAAGCTACGCAGTTATATCCTATTAGTGCGCCCCCCGCTAGTACAGCGGTATGTCTCCGGATTTACAACGCTAAAATCAGGGGTTCGATTCCCCTCGGTGGGCTGAGCAGATAGCCCTTTGTGGCTTTGCTATAAGAAAAACACACACTCCTATTAGTGCTCTGTCCACTCCGAACTCCGGATTGTGCCACTTTAAGTAGGTAACATCACGACTAATTAACCTGGAGACTTATGGAAAAGGGTTTATTTAGTTAGGATTAAGAAAACAAAGTTTAAATTTAAACAAATAACAACAAATAAACAGCTTAAAACATTAAATATAAAATATTAGATCTGAAATGGACAAAATGAAGAACTCGTAGATCAAAAATCAGAAAATCCAGAATTACTTAACGAAATAGAAATGTTTAAAGGACTAAGATTGGTTGTCAAGTCTCACTATTTGAGTATTCAAAGAGTTGGCGGTAGATACTTTTAACTAGCTACCTTCTCTCTTGTTTATACGTTTATAATTAATAACAGCTATGGCTGGTAGCCCTTGGGTGGCTTTGCACAAATATTCGAAACAAACTTTAATGGACTTTCTAAAAATCCATTCCTGTTGCATCAGGTCCTTGTCCTCTTTTGATCATGAATCGACTATTCTCTTTGACTAGAATTTTATTTACAGATTAAAAACCTAAACGGTTTTCAAATAAAACATGATGGCGTAATGAACACAAAGTTAAAATATTATTTCTGCTCTTAATGTACTGTATCCACTCTCGCGTGTACATGTGATCTGTCCCCCTGTGACTCAGCGGTAAGTAAAAAAATCAGGTTTTGATGTCTGTGATAGGCGTAGCACAGATAGTCCATTATGTAGCTTTCCCCTTATCAACAAACGAACTAAAATATATTATATTTATTCATCTATCTATCTATTTGTCTTAGAACTACATTTAATGATAAGTCATAAATCTTATTTTTACGCTTAGAGGTTTGTTTATTATGCACAAGCCTAAAATCATAAAAATACATAATGCACATGAAATGGTTGTCATTATATAAATATGCCCTCAAGCTTATTTTCAGGGACTTCTTTGTCGAGACTTTCATTTCATGTCCCAGAGTTTTCAAAAATACTAAAACCGTGAACGGATGTAACTCTTCAGATCCCTTCGTTTTCAGCCCCAGGATCTTCCAAGATACTGGAGCTTGTCAATTGTTAAAACTTTTCATTATTTAACGGAAATATATTTTTGTTTTGGTCTTTTAAATTTTAGGTAAGATTTATTTTCCCTATAATGTATACTTAGATTTTACCGTTGTTTTTCTTTTTCGGAAGTGTTTACATCATTCTTTAAAGATTCAACAACGTTGATGTTAAGTCTTAGCGGAAATGTCCAGATTTTACTGTAACACTTTCTGAGATTTTGAAACAGTTACACGTCAAGTAGGAGGCGCACTGCCTCGTGTTGTCAGACATTTCTCTGGGAAAGTGCAAAGCGAGAGAAGTTGAACGTGGAGTGTTTCCGGGGTACTTATTCTTTGGTGGGATAGGTCAGCAATGTAGTTAAATGATTATATTTTCCTGGTAATTGCTAAGAATCTTTTTGTCCATTTCTGGCAACCCTGAGGTGGTTTCTAGTGGGATTGATTGTTACTCTAATAATACACCAACAGCTGGAAGTAGGTTTATCGCTCAATAAGCCTTCCTTAGGCTTCAAACAACAGAGTTTAAGAAGTTGACATTAATAGAAGCATTTGCAACCGTTGTATGGTTTATTTGTTTTTCCATACTACTTAACCTTGCATTTTGAGCCTGGCTGAGCCTAGTACTGAATGTGTCGAAGGTTCCTGGACTCCAAAATGGCGCCGCTCAATAAGCTCTGTATTTATAGCTGTGGATGCGTTATAAAAGTGATAATCAATTCCGTTATTCGATTCCAAGTACTTGTAGCAACGGGTGTTGTAGGCTTGTTACCTTCCCCAAGCTTACTAGTTGAAAATTAAGGATTAACTATACTATACCTATGCGGTATGGTTTTGTGACGTGGTCATTTAGGCCATGTTCGCATAAGACGTCATTCAGGTTAAACAAACAAAATACTCTAATCCTTGTTCTCTTTGTGTTGAATATCACATTGTTACCAGTTCTATGTTTTTAATTTTCTATTTTCATCCCTTCAGAGAAAAAGTGAATAAACAGTAAAAGGAAGAGAGTTAGATGCCGCTGACTTAGTGAAAATATTTTGTCTGAGTTTCCTGTATACATTTTCTTGTCCATTAGTTAATTTTGTTTAGTTTTTATTAGACTTTAATCCTATTAAAATAACCTTCTTTTTCGTGCAGTCCTCTCCATTTCTTAAGAAGTGGGAATAGTGATGCGAGATAAGTGTTTTCCTTTCTATTTCTCTTATAAACTGATGTAACTTTTTACACAGTTCAAGAAAGAATGAAAGAGACGAAAAATAAAATTTGTAACACAAAAAATAAGAAGTGACAGGAGGGAAAAGGTTACTTTAATACATTACAGGTGTATTATATTCTACTGTCATAGACAATTCAACTGCTCTAAAGTGTATCATACTGTACTGTTCCAGATACTGATCCAGATTATCTAAATTGTCCTATACTTTGTTGTAAAAGTTGCTAGTTGAGATTTCTAGTCTGTCCAATAATCTGTTGTCCCAGTCACTGATCTAAGTGTTCTAAACTCTCCTGTACTGTGTTGTCCTAGTTGTTAATTCAGGTGTTCTAAACTGTTTTATATTGTATTGATCCAGTTACTGATGTAGGTATTCTAATCTATCCTATCCTATGTTGTCCCCTTTACTAACCCAGGTGCTCTAAGTTGTCCTCTACAGGTGTTGTATATCATGTTGTCCAGGTGTTTTACAGTGTGTTGTCCAAGTGTGTTATCCATGTATTCTAAACTGTTGTCTACTGAGTTGTTCCAGTTATTAATTCATGTGTTCTAAATTGTCCTATAGTAGTATATCTTAGTTACTAATCCAGGTGTTCTATACTGTATTGTCTCAGGTGCTGATCCAGTTGTTCTTTACTTCCCTATACTCTGTTATCCCAGTTACTAATTGAAGTGTTATAAACTGTCTTATAATTTGTTGTCTCAGATATTAATGCAGATGTTCTAAACTATTCTATATTATGTTTTCCTAGTTATTACTCCATGTGATCTAAACTGTCCTATACTATGTTATCTCAATTACTAATCCAGGTGTTCTAAAATATCCCATACTGTGTTGATCCAGTTACTAATCCTTGTGTTCTAAATTGTCTTGTACTGTGTTGATCCAGTTACTACTCTGAGCATCCTAAGTTGTTCTATATGGTGTTTTTCCACTTATTAATCTAAGTGGTATGAATTACCTGTAAATGTGTTGTTCCAGTTAATAATGGGAGTGTTCTAAACTCCTATACACTATATTGTTTTGGTCAGTAATCAAGGTTTTCTATACTGTCCTATACTATGCTGTCTTAATTACCAACCTAGGGATTCTATCCTGTGTTGTTCTAATTACTAGCATAGAATTTCTATACTGTACTGTCCTGATTAATGATTCAGGTGTTCTAAACTGTTTTATAATAATATATCTACACTGTGTTATACTAGTTACTGATACAGGTTTTCAATACTGTGCTTTCTTAGGTTCTAGTTCAGGTGTTCTTAACTGTTCTATACTGTGTTGTCCAGTTACTCATGTAAGTGCTCTTTACTGCCTCATATTATGTTATACAAGTTACTAATCCTTGTGTTCTAAACTTTCTTATATTGAGTTGTCTCAGTTACTGATCCAAGTGTTCTAAATTATCCTATAGTATCTTGTCTTGCTATTCCAGGTGTTCTATACTGTTTTCCTTGTTACTAATCCAGATGTTTTACAATGTGTTGCCTAGGTTACTAATCCATTGTTCTAAACTATCTTGTACTATGTTGTCCCAGTTAGTAATCCAGGTGTTCTATACTGCTCTATACTCTGTTATCCCAATTACTAATTCAGATGTTTTACAATGTGTTGCCTAGGTTACTAATCCATTGTTCTAAACTATCTTGTACTGTGTTGTCCCAGTTAGTAATCCAGGTGTTCTATACTGCTCTATACTCTGTTGTTCCAATTACTAATCCAGATGTTTTAAGCTCTTCTTATACTCTATTGTCCCAGTTACTAATCCAAGGGATTTTAATCTGTCCTATAATGTGTTGTTCCAGTTAATATTAGTGTTCTAAACTTATATCCTGTGTTGTCTCAGTTACTAATACATATGTTCTATACTCTCCTATACCGTGTTGTTCCACATACTAATTCAGGTGTTCTAAACTGTCTTACATTGTGTCGTATTAGTTACTATTCCAGTGTTTGGTCAAAGAAGGGAAGCTCAAGATTGGTAATTTTTGGTTTGGACAATTTTGTTTTCGAATGGAGCTTAGATGCAACTTCAGAACCTAAAATCTCTTCTGTGTAAATTTTCCACTTAACTGAAGAATGAGTCCTCTGATTCCGTATAATTTAACAATCTCGTTGTACTGAATCAGCTATGATTCCTCTTCTAGACATACATTTTTCTGTGGCAGCAATGTACATCGATTGATCGCGAATTCGTCATGAATCGAATTTTAAGCCGCTAAGCCTGTTAGTGTTTTCACGCTGATAGATTAGCTACATTTAAAACGCTAATCCTGTGTATAAATTTTAAGTAACGGGGTCAACAGTATCCCAACTGACATAATTGCCATAAGTCCACTGATTTGCCAATCTAAATATCACCAGTCTAGATACAATGACTTGGCTGTAATGAAATGGAATCTTGCTTAAGAGACACCAGTCAACAGGACGAGTCTAGAAACGCTAGTACACCTACTTAAGTGATTGGACTTTCAAGGGCAGCATTCCCTTCCCACCTGGTTCCTAGCGCGGGAAAGTGCTCGTTCACTCGTGGCCACGGGCCCTGGCATTCTTGAGCATCATAAAGATAGGCTTTAAAAACACACACAGTAGTTTTACCGAACCAAAACTAATAAGAAAACGTACAGTTTTATTGAGTATTTTTTATTTCTGTACTTACGTTCTTTACAATTTTAATGATATAATCGAAAGAATTATGGGAGTTGTTACATGTAAATTTCGTCATTCTATGCCACTTAAAAAAATTAACTGAAACATTAGAATGGAATAATTCAAAAGAAACTGTTAGTTTTTTATATAAATTTAGTGTTCTGATGAAATCTCTTGTCTCGTACACAGATTCGAACCCTTGGTCTCATGTGAAAAACTATTCAGCATTTCGACAAACCATTAATCTCGTCTACAGTTGCTGTGTTTTATAAGAATATATCCTAGACTTAATTTTCAGTGACTAGCATAGGTAGTTCAGTTTCCAAATAACCTAGATTAGTCCTATCCAAATCAACTTTAAATATATCTAAGAATTGATAGCTGTGTTGAATAATTTTTCTTCTTAAAATAGAATCTGTGAACGATTTTTTTATATGCGAATGTTGACTTGCTGCTCTGTAATTTGTAATCATACTTCCGATGAGTCAACGTCCTTCTACAGTCGGAAATTCTTTCTTTCCTCTGAAGTCCAAGAACGTACCATTATACTAACTTGAAATGGACTGCGTTATCTTGTTGATTTGCAAGACAAAAAGCGAAGTCCTTGTTTTTTTAATTTCGCGCAAAGCTACACGAGGGCTGTCTGCGTTTCCCTAATTCAGCAATGTAAGACTAGAAGAAAAGCAACTAGTTACCACCATTCATCGCCAACTCTAGAGCTGCTCTTTTACTAACGAATAGTGGGACTGACAGACACGTTTTAATCCCCAACAGCTGAAAGGGCGAGCATGTTTGATGTGACGGGGATTTGAACCAGCGACCCTCAGATTACAAATCGAGAACCCTAACCACCTGGCCATGGAGTCCCTATTTTTGTTAAAACTTTTATATTTGGGTTTGTTAATTGCAGTTGATCATCATTCTTAGAACGCGCATATATGACCCCAAAGTGTGGAGTGTGATTTTACTGCAAAGAGACGCGAACCATGGATTCTTTCATCTACAGTTTGTCACACTAACCGCTAGGCCACTTCAGCAGTATTGATTGAAACCTAAAGAAAGAAAATAACATCTGTGTAATAAAACAACAAAACCAAACAGTTGGTATTGTGAAATAGTGTTGAGTAGGAGAGCTCTGGCATTATAAAAATTAACATAACATTATTAGTGTTTTTTCCCATGTTTATATTTTCTCTGTCATAAACAAAGCCAGTTTAACTCACGTTATATTGTCTGTATATGCATTTGAAACTGCCTTTATTTTACATTAAAGTAAGAAATATAGAACTTAACAAGAAGCAGGCAAGCATCGAGGAAGGTAGGACAGAGAAGGGGGAAAGGAAAGTCCCGCTGTGAGGTTGATTATCTTCGCTTCCATCTCAGCTTCTAACCCTCTGGCGGCAATATTTGCTATCAGTTCAATCCCCAAATGGTCATATTTGGAGACCTGCTGTTTTCCATGTCATGACACAATTGTCAGTACTGTGATAACATATACTTACAGCCAATAACATAATTTATTGTAGGCACACAGTGATAATAAATTACAATATTATAATATACTTATTTCTGCTTGTCAGTGTCCATTTGTGAAAATTCCGCTGAAACTATCAGGTCAGCTTAAGACGACCTACCTGGGGTTACGTTTGATAGAGGTTTAAAATGTTTTGTTTTAAAGTGAACACTGAACTATCTATATTTCGCGCCACCGAAGGTATTGAATCCTAAATGCAGTGTTGTAAGGTCTCAAGCTCACTACTGCGGTTTTTTTCTATTTCATCGAAACTATATACAAGAACATTTATTGTTTACTGTATTAAATACGTGTATGCATGTCACGTGATCTAATAATAGTTAGCACAATATTAGCTATTGGCCAATAATGTGTGTGAATGCTTTCCCATTAAATTCCTCGGCCGGCATACTCAGGTGGTTAGGGAGCTCGACTCTTCTCGGGTTCGAATCCTTGTAACACCAAACATGTTCACCCCTTTTAGCCGTGGGGGCGTTATAATGTTATGGTCAATCCCACTGTTCGTTGGTAAAAGAGTAGTCCAACAATTGGCGGTAGGTGGTGATGACTAGCTGCCTTCCCTCTAGTCTTTCACTACTAAACTAGGGACTACTAGCGCAGATAGCCCTGGTGTAGCTTTGCGTGAAATTCAAAACAAACAAACAAATGATTAAAATCCTTTTAACTGAAAATTAAGTTACCAAATTATATATTATTTCGAAGTGAGTAATTGTGTTTTAGCCTTACCTGGATTAACCAATGTGCACTCAGTGCAGTAGCACACATTCTTTGACCTTAGAGGTGGTCAACCACTGCCACGAAAATACCTCAACGATATTCTACAAATAAATGTGCAACACAATTAAAGCTGACCTGAATTATGCGCGTATTAACGACATTAACTAATTAAAATGCTTTCTTGGCTTCTCTATTACTTAAACGGGACAGGATGACTAGGACCTTTTAGTTAATTAATTTGGCATGAAACTGCTAAAGTAAGAAGACAAAATATTTGCGTTGTTATCGTTGTTGGTGTGTCTTCTGCTGAAAAAGGTTCAATTCTTTCATTAACGTAACGTGTTACGAAATTTATAAACTGTGGCAAATGATCCGCTTGGCTTTGTTCGTTTATTTGTAGTGGTGCGCAAAACTTCACAATGGGATATGTGCACTACTGGTATCGAAATCCGATTTTTAACGTCATATAACTACAAGGTTACCACTGAGCCAATTGGGGGAGGGTAGTTAAGGGAAGGAGGGATAAATTTTCCATTATTTAATTCAATATCGGTTTTACATGCCATGCAGCATACACGACTTTAGTGGTGTTTTATATAGATACCACCAGAGGGCTATTATTATTTACAATAGAGTAAGAAATGCTGACAATAGTTGTTTGTGTGTTTAATGCGTTACCACGATTACCTATTGAACGTTGTTTATAAAAACATTAAAAAAATTGTCTCTAAGGCTTTCCGTTGTTCGTATCTTCTGACGTAACAGACATCTGAATAGTAACAATAAAGGTTGACAGGCTAAATATTATATTATCCAAACTTTGGGAGGAATACATCTATGGGTTTGTGAGGAAATTACTTGTCAGGAATCCATAATTCCAGGGAACAGTTAAAAAACCAAACAGATATAAATTTGGAGAGATCGTGTTTACTTGAATCATGTAAACTTTAGTTATTAAGCCTAATACTCTAAATCGTATATATAAATATATAGATTAAAGTCGAGTTATTAACCTTACTACGTTGAGTCATTATTGACTCGTTAACTAATACATTATGAATTATAAAGAAATTAACATAAAAGCTCCTTCGTCTTGTTTTTAAACACCCATAAAATTAAATATTCACACACACACACAGTATTTATCTTGTGTTTAAACACTCTTAAAATTAAATATTCAGACATACACATTCATGCCTGTGTACAGTAATAAGTTGTCTTGTCTTTAAACAAACAACATTAAAATTCAGTCATACACACTTAAGCGTGGATACAGTAAAAACTTGTCTTAAGTTTAAACATACGTAACATTAAATATTCAAATACCCAAATTCAAGTCTGGACACAGTAAAAAACTTCATTGTCTCGTGTTTTCTAACACATGTGAAATTAAACATTGAAGCACACATATTCGAGCCTGTGTACAATAAAGTTACTTGTATGTTTAAACAGAAATAAAATCAAACATTTTCACATACACGTTTAAGCTTAGTTACTGTGAAAACTCGATTGAAATACACATACAATTAAATATTCATGTACATAAATTCGAGTTTGAGTACAGTAAAAACTTGTCTTAAGTTTAAACGCATATAAGATTAAATAATAATATGTACACATTTGAGCCTTGGTACGGTAAAAACGTGTTTGTCTTGTGTTGAAACCCACATAAAATTAAACATTCAGAAACACATATTCGATCCTTGGTATATTAAAAACTTGTCATATGTTTAAATACATATAAAGTTAAACATTGCAAAGATATTCGAGACTGGGTACAGTAAAATTTTGTGTTGATGTTGTACTAACTTGTAATAACCGCTCAGTCCAGGGAGAAGGGGCAGATAGGTCGTTTCCGGCCACAGTAGCAAGCATTTCCGGTTTAGAACATCAACAGACCCTTAGTCAGAACCCATACTTTGTTATATCACATACACAGGTCGTTAAACTGGTGGGCATCCTTGAAGATGCTAACACACCAAACTTAGACAGTGCCTTACCACGTGTTCATGTCCTAACATGCTCAATAAAGATTGTTAAGCTATTTTATTTGTTCTATTTTACAATAAGTTTCAGTTGTTGTTTGCTGTTGTTTAATGTTAGGGGAGTTTTGAAGACTAAATATATTCGTCAACATTCGTTATCAACTAATGTTTCTATGGTAATTTTATATATTTCTGTAAGTCCGTTAATTTAAGGACACTCAGGACAACTTTTTAAAAAGATATACACTGTAGTATTTAATAATTGAACCTGAAACATTTCAAAGTGTACTTCAAAACGCACTCACTACAGTGTTTTTATATTATATTAGTTATCAGTGATGTCGAGAAAACCCACTTTTAGAGAAATATATATTATAAATTCGGCTCGTTTGGGTTGAGAAAATATTTTCAACCCAAACGAGCCGTTTTTTGCATATATATTATATTAGTTGTTTTATTTAACCCAAAGTTTTACAATGGTCTATATGAGCTCTCTCAACTGTGGAGAATCGAACCCTGGATCCTAGCAAGAAAGTCCATAAATCTAACCCTGACCCACTTGAGCGAGGATATCACCTGGTGGGTAATTACAAAGAAAAATTCATATTTGAAATTATTAAAATTAGTTCACACTTCTTGGACTGCGCTCTGACAAACGTGCTATGACGGGACTCCCCAACTTGATCAACGAAAACTGAGGTTCATCAGAAGAAAAGTGAGAACCCACGAGTTTTATGTAGGAAAGTTTGATTTTCAGTGTAGGGTGTTTTGAAACTTCACATCACTGTAAATCTTAGTTGCTTTTCTCATTGACTATCAACATTTTGCTTTCTATCTCATTAAAAGGGTGTTACTTATCTGAATAAAAAGACGTGGCAGTGAACGAATGTTCATAAAATGTTATACTTTATTTAAGAATAAGTCTAATATGTTTATTGGGAATAACCCAAACCATATTCTCAGATTTTTTTTGTTAAATTGCCTTTAAAAACCATGTACAATCTTTTGTGAATGAAACCTATTCTAAATGTGTCTCTAGTGAAAGTTAAACCTCCTACAACAAAAAATTTTTAACCTTTAACCAATCTCTCATCTATGCATTACATGTGATTCATGGGACATAATGCCTGGGTATCATAAGTGATACACAGTATGTCCGTAAAAAAACACTGAATGACCTTAAACAGGAACAGAATTAAGATATAATGGTCATTCCATGCCAACTCATTTAGAAAAAAGAACTTTTCCCTGTTCATGTCATTGATTTTCTTGAAAAACTTTAAGCTGAAACTTCATTTTGATTTATTCAGCCATGAAAAATCCTAAAGCTGTACTGCATGGCTGAATAATTCAAACGAAGTTTTTGCTTAAAGTTTTCTCAAGAAAACCTATGACATGAACTGAGGAGCCCTAGGTGAGTTGGCATGAAATGACCCATAATCGTTTTAAGTACAGAATTCCTTTAGAGCTCGGAGATGGAGTTGGTTTTCCGCTTGTATTTTAACCACGCGAGTATGATTTATTCTAAAATACGAGTTTTACTTAGACTGCTGTTGTATTAGAAGCTCACTCACTAAAGATCAGTTACTCATACGAATCATCCTCCCATGATCTTCGCTGGTTGGATCGACTTACACTTGAGCATTACTCAAGTTTTTATTTAGTCTGTGTTCACAGATAACACTCACAGTGTTTTACGACTGTCGCCAGTTGCCTTGAATATATAAGTTAAGATACAATAATATCAAAGTGTACATGTGTATCAATAAAATGTTAACGTACACGTAGGTAAAGTACGTAAACATAACGTATATAAAGCATTATAGAACTATTACAATGATAAATACGCTTTAATGGAGCAAAATGGTTAACTTCTGTTTGACAGCGCCCTCTGAAACAAGCGATTGAATATAAATTTAAAAATTCTATTTCATCGTGTTAGGTCTTAGCCCGTTGATTGCCATAACTAATACGCCCGCTACTTCTATGGAAACATATGGGCGTGTTTTTGTATATTGCTTGTAGCATGGTATATTCAAGTAAACTGAACTAACTGGAGAATATAGAATAGGTTCGATGACAACAAGAGATTAGAGAAGATAAGAACATTATGGAGTAATGTCTAGGACTTCAGCTTTCCTCTCGAGAAGAATTTCTGTAGAGCTACACATACACACACACTGAGAACCAAATATAACTGTCCTGAAACGAGATTCTCAGCTCACAACAAGCACTGGTTTCTTCGTTTTGTATTGTCTCACCACGACAGGGACTGACACGTATCAGCCAATGGAAGGATGCTCCACCACAAACGAAATAAGTCAAAGGCAAAGCCTTTATGTAATATATGTAAATTTTTAAAAAAATGATGAATTATAAATTTTCTCAGTTGTCTCAGTTACTGTGTCTGGTAGCGAATGGGTTAAATATAAAAGCAGATTTGAGAAATAAAACAAAGAAATAGAGCCAGTTACTTCATGCAGATAAAGAAACTTTTAGTTTGTTGAATTTTACACAAAGCTACTCGAAAACTGTCTGGGCTAGCTGTCCTTGTTTTATGAAAGGTAGTCTAGAGGGAAGGAAGCTAGTCAACATCACCCATCGCCAACATTTGGGCTACTCTTTACGAATGAATAGTTGGATTAACTGTCATATTATAATGCCCTCATGGTTGAAAGGGAGATCATGAACGGTGAAACTTCCAGATTACGAGTCAAGCGCTCAAATCACCAGCTCATACCAAGACGTAAAAAATGGGCTGTCTGTGCTCTATCTATCTTTAGTATCGAAACCCTATTTTTAGAGTTGTAAGCCCGTAGACTTGCTGCTGAGCCACTGGGTGGCTTAGGATAGAGTAAGGAAAATTCTGGGTTATTGCCTCTTTGAATAAATAGGATAGAAGTACGAAGTTGATCGTGGGAGAAGGGGAGTTAGAGCTTTGAAAGCCTAGCTATTTTTGTTGTTGCAACTATTAGCTTCAATGATTTTGTACGTTTTGGGGAGATAAGTTAGCTACGTTCAATTTGCTTTTGGATGGTTAAGGAATGGCCTCAGTGGTCTTGTTTCCTTATATAAATGCTATTTATATCAGGTATTTATAAGGAATCGAATATTCTGGTACATAACGTATAGGGTAGCAACAATCAACCTATTATTCGATAATTTGCGTAGTTTTGCATCACAATAAGATTGAGAATAATCATCTTAACCATAAATTTCTCTGCTGACCCTCTGTGTCGCCACTGCCCTCAAGGCCTTTTGTCTACTACCAGAACTCGTCCGGTCAACTGGGTGTACAACACACAAAACGTTGTATATCACAAGAACTTGTCTCTAAAATGACGAATATAAATAGCGTTGGTATGGTAGCAGTGTCATTTGTGATGATAGTAGCTATGTTAACCATGTAGTATCCATTCGTTGCAGTATATTCAACATTAGCAAATTATCGTTTCTTTTTCTCATACGATTTCAAAAGTGGACTTATTAATAATGATAATAATGAAACAAGATAATCGTGGGCCAAAATAGTAAAATTCCACTCCCCACTCCATCCCTCACCTCGTCAACTGCTTTGTACACAAATGCAGTTCATTATAGAGGTCCGGCATTGTTTGTTTTGGAATTTCGCACAAAGCTACTCGAGGGCTATCTGTGCTAGCCGTCCCTAATTTAGCAGTGTAAGACCAGAGGGAAGGCAGCTAGTCATCACCACCCACCGCCAACTCTTGGGCTACTCTTTTACCAACGAATAGTGGGATTGACCGTACATTATAACGCCCCCACGGCTGGGAGGGCGAGCATGTTTGGCGCGACTCGGGCGCGAACTCGCGACCCTCAGATTACGAAGTGCACGCCTTAACGCGCTAGGCCATGCCAGGCCTCGTGGTCCGGCATAGCCAGATGGTTAAGACACATGACTCGTAATTTGAGGGTCGCGGGTTCGAATCACCGGCACATCCAACATGCTCGCCCTTTCTGCCGTGGGGGCGATATAATGTGACGGTCAATCCCACTATTCGTTGGTAAAAGAGTAGCCCAAGAGTTGGAGGTGATGATTAGCTGCCTTCCTTTTAGTCTTACACCGTTAAATTAGAAACGGCTAGTGTGCAGTTTTGTGCGAAGGTCAAAACAAACCAAATCGTTATAGAAATGTTAGGATCACAGACACATCTTGACGTCATTTTATTCAGCTCAGTAGTATTAAAGACTACAATACAGAAAAATTTGCACAAGGGTCGCACTGTTTGCTCTCATGTATAAGTAATCGAATTATAAAAACATTTCACATGGTTTTAAAACTTTTAGCACCTTTCGAACTAATATTTGCTATCGGTCGAATTAGGAGAGAGTCCTTCGATCATAACATACAGCGCTACCTTTTACTTCATCTGTTCATCTGTCATAAGTGACGTCATTTACACTGAGTGGATCCGTTTGTGTGTTGTTGTTTTTTTTACAGTTTGTAACGTGGTAAAGAATATTTTCGACAAGTCCATAATTAATAAGATAACCTTATTATTTTAAGAACTGTCTCTTTGTGAGAATTTCGAGTAAGTCATGCTTTCAAATATGGTTTACATATTTGTAAACAAATAAGTTGTATTCCAACAACCGTGAGGACTTGCACGATTATCCATTCTTCGTGCATTTAACTTACATATTTTTATTTATGTGCGTATTTTTGCTTCTAGTCCATATTTATCGACACACTTTGTAAATTGATTGATATTTTTGTTCAACTATGCTCGTCACAAAACAGTTTGTTTCTTTTAAGAAAGGCCAGAACAGCTGCATTCACTCTCCATACTGTCACCTATCTGTCTTCAAGGCTACAAGACAAATACTTTCAACTTGAAGGATATAGCTAAGAAGTTGGAAGTAAAAACGGTAATATTTTTTTATTTAATAATTTTTTCTATATAGAGTTAGTTATCGTATTTTGGCATTCTGTTTTCATACTCTGAGATAGGTGTTAAAAAGTGTGCTTTTTTACATGACAAACTTCTCTATGGTCCATTTTCTGAGGAGATCTCCCTTTCTCACGATAATGAGACATTAGGTTTGTCCTCCTTATTTCTTTATTTCTAAAATAATCATAATGAGAGTTACTAGGGAGTGGATGGATAATCTGTACATTAATAGATTAAAATATTAACCTCAGCATGACATTACTTTACTCATATCTAGGATGATACATTCCTGGGTTAAGCGGGTTAGAAGTGCAGGTATTATAGTAATGTTAATAGCAAAGAAAGCTGCATTGTTCCTTTGTTTAAGGGTACCATTGAGAACAGTTTGTGATCTATTAAGGTGTTAGAACAGGTGTCGCTTTATCAACAGAAGAAATGCGACACTTACTTCGTGGGTCTGATGTTACCGGTTGCCCCCTACCCTTACCTTTTCACATAAATCACTACGTATCCTCCTCCTTCCTCAGTCCTCAAAGGAAATTTTTACAGTGACCTAGTTTTGTTAATTAATATTCAGAATAAACTTCTACAACAAAACCTGCTACAGTGACAACTACAACTACAACAGAATGAACAACAAAGACAACAACTACGATAAGAACAACTACAACTACTACAGAACGAACAACAAAGACACAGCAACTATAACTATAACAATAGCAGCAATAACTACTACTATTAGTACTTCTACAAGAAGAACAACAACAACTACTGGTATTATTACAACAAGAACAACAACAACTACTGGTATTATTACAACAAGAACAACAATAGGTATTAATACAAAAAATAACAGCTACTAGTATTACAACAAGAAAAAACAATA
Source organism: Tachypleus tridentatus (assembly GCF_004210375.1). Lineage (NCBI taxonomy): Eukaryota > Metazoa > Arthropoda > Merostomata > Xiphosura > Limulidae > Tachypleus > Tachypleus tridentatus. The sequence goes on from NC_134836.1 coordinate 27,227,202, forward strand.
ACAACTACTACAACAACAACCACTACTACTAGTACTATAAAAACAAGAACAACAACAACTAGAACTAGTACTACAAAAACAAGAACAACAACTCCTACTACAACAAGAATAAAAATAGCTACTACAACACTTGTACTAGTAGTACAAAAACAAGAACAATTCCTACTACGACAAGAACAACAACACGTGCAACAACAACTAGAACTAGTACTACAAAAACAAGAACAACAACTCCTACTACAACACGAACAACAATAGCTACAACAACTACTACTATTAGCACTACAAAACAAGAACAACTCCTCCTATAACAACAACAAAACTAGCTACTACAACACCTATACTAATACAACAAAACTAGCTACTACAACACCTATACTAATACAACAAAAACAAGAACAAGAACTAATACTACTACTACAAAAACAAGAAAAACAACTCCTACTACGACAAGAACAACAACAGCTACAACAAGAACACCAGTAGTTACAACAACAGCTACTACTAGTAGTACTACAAAAACAAGGACAACAACAGCTACTAGCACTACAAAAACAAGAAAAACAACTCCTTCTACGATAAGAACAACAACAGCTACAACAAGAACACCAATAGTTACAACAACATCTACTACTAGTAGTATTACAAAAACAACATCTACTACTAGTAGTATTACAAAAACAACAACTACTAGTACTACTACAACAAGAACGACAACTCCTACTACAACACGAACAACAATAGCTACAACTACTACTATTAGCACTACAAAACAAGAACAACTCCTCCTATAACAACAACAAAACTAGCTACTACAACACCTATACTAATACAACAAAAACAAGAACTAATACTACTACTACAAAAACAAGAAAAACAACTCCTACTACGACAAGAACAACAACAGCTACAACAAGAACACCAATAGTTACAACAACAGCTACTACTAGTAGTACTACAAAAACAAGGACAACAACAGCTACTAGCACTACAAAAACAAGAAAAACAACTCCTTCTACGATAAGAACAACAACAGCTACAACAAGAACACCAATAGTTACAACAACATCTACTACTAGTAGTATTACAAAAACAACAACTACTAGTACTACTACAACAAGAACAACAACAACAGCTACTACTATAGGAACAAGAATAATTCGAATCACTCATATTAACCCAAGAATTAAAAATGGAGCTTATTCGAACCTATATAATATTTTAAAGCATATTTGTTTAAAATATTTGGGTGACAAATTATTGGTAGGCAAATTAATTTTATTTTTTGTTTTGTTTCATGGTTCCTATTACAATTATGAGGCATACGAAAGCATTACATGAAAAGGTGACCAATTTTACCATGAAGATTACTAATTATATCTGGGGTTTCCTGTATATTTTACATAAAAAATGAGTGATTTCATCAGTATGTCTTTCTTACATCTGTACTCTAAGTGTTGTAAGAGGCAAAATAAAAACCAAAAAGAATTAAATGTGAAAGATTTGTAAGAATCCGGATATTACTAATATTTGGGGGCTGTTGTGATATTTACTGACTTAATATTTAATACACAAATTGTACATGAAAGTGTTTCTGTATAGTTCTCAGAAAAATTAAGTAATAATTCCATGAAATGAGGCGCCATCTACGTATGACAGTGAAAACTATCATTAGGAAGCCTAAATTATGTGATTCAAAGGAACGCTTGTGCTGAAAGCCTACGAAGTAAGTTTTTTTTATTATTATTTAAAACAATCGAGTGACGCTAGCCTTAACATATTACTGATTCTTAACAAAATTACTTTTCCTATTCATCTTTTTATAGATATATACATCTGTACACGATTATAAACTGAATTCAATGTTTATGAATTCATGTCTATATTTCGATAACAACGAAGATAGCCAGTAATGCCGGGCTCAAAACATAATGCTATAAATGGGGACACGAGCCAACTATTCTACCATTTTGAGCCGTGAGTCACGAATTATTCGTCTGATCAAATGTCACTTTCGTTAAGCGTCAGTTTTACGTATATTTTTTTATTGCCGTTTTTGTTTAGTGGCAATGAAGTAAGAAAAATTGAAATAGCTGCAAAAGTCGAACCACTGATTCGATGGATTATCGATTTCAACTGGAGTTTCGAGGGATCTATTTGAGTCCACCTTCTAAGTTTCATCAACACTGGTTCAGCCAATTTGTCGCAAGTGCGGATAATACCAGAAAAACAAAAAAAAACAACTTATATTTATATATACAAACCTATAAACGAGTTCTTCGATAGTTGCACTTTCATCTATCTGTCCATATTTATTACACATTAGTATATGGGGTGTCGCTTTACGTGTATATGTACATAGCTACCTATACATACATATATAACAAAAGGGAAAAGCACATTAACTTCCAATGAAAAAGCAAAAAAAAAACCCAAAAAACAAGAACAGCGAAAAGATACGCAAAACGTTGTTGTTTTGAATTAAGCACAAAGCTACACAATGGGCTATCTGTACTCTGCCCACCAATGGTATCGAAACCCGTTTTAGCGTTGTAAGTCCGCAGACATACCGCTGAGCTACTGAGGGGCACGCAAAATGTAAGCAGTAATTCTCGTTGACGCAATAATAAACGGAACGTTGTAAAACTTCGTTGGTTACAATTAAATTGAACCTGCTTTAAAAGTAAGTGAAATAAAACAGCCATGTACAGCGCATGTTTACAAACAGTCTAAATCTGTCAACGATTACGTAAAGGTGGCGAAACACGACTTTTATTCTATTTCAGGCTATGAAGAAGAAACTGGTGAGGAGACCCCTTTAAAATAACAAAGTCCCCGGTTCATCTTTATATTCTTGACGTTTGTTGCATAACTTTAGGAAAGCTTTCATTTTTAGTTCACTCTTGTCTATGTAACTGTCTTCCAATAATATATTAAGTGTATATATTCCATAATTTCAGTTCTATAACTTTCTATTAAAGCTGTATTATATATGTTACAGTTTAGTATTGTTTTTACTAGTTATTATATTGGTTGCTTCTTTATGTCGATTGTGTACTATATGTTATTATATAGGTGTTTATTTATGTAGTGTACTGTATGTTATTGTATAAGGTGTTGATTTATGTAGCATACGATATGTTATTCTTCAGGATGTTGCATTATATGGCGTTTGCTTTATAGGTGTTGCTTTGTGTAGTGTATTATGTTATTATACAGATTGTCTCTTGATATAGCGAGCTGTATGTTATTATATAGGTTGTTACTTTTTGCAGTGTAATTATTATATGTTATTGTTTAGGTTTTTGCTTTATGTAGTTTGCTATATGTTATTTTATATATTTCTGCCCAATATAGTGTATTATATGTTATTATATAGGTTTTGTTTTGTGTACTGTATTATACAATATTGCATAAGTTGCTGCTTTATATAGTTTATTATATCTTATTGTATAGGTTGTTTTGTGTCATTATATATGGTGTCTCTTTATCTGGTGTATTATATGTTATTTTATAACATGTCGTTTTAAGTAGTCTATTATATGTTATTGTATAGGTGCTGCTTTGTATAGTGTATTATATGTTATTGTATAAGGGTGTTTACCTTATATAGTGTACTGTGTAGTGTTATTTTACAGCTTTATGTAGTTTGCTGTATGTTATTCTATTGGTTGCTGCTTTATAAACTGTACTATACAACATGTTACTTTTTAGTGTGTTGCATTAGATAGTGTTCTATATTCTATTGTATAAAATTTTGTGTTATGTAGTGTACTATATGATATTATATAGTGTTGCTTTATGCAGTGTACTAAATGTTATTGTTCTTAATGTTGCACTATTTGGTGTACTGTATGTTATTGTATAAGGTGTTGCTTTAGGTAGGATACAATATGTCATTTTTCAGTATGTTGTATTATGTAGTGTACTATATCTTATTCTTTAGGTTGCTTTTTTATGTAGTGTAATATATATTAATGTACACGATGTTGCTTTATGTAATTTACAACATGCTATCATTGCATTCTGTGTTTTTACTACAATTATAGGGTATAGAATATTGCTTTACGAATTCTACTGCACGCTATTGTATAGGTGTTGCTTTATATACATTATTATATATTATTGTATATGATTTACTTTTTTATATTTTACTGTCTGTTATTGTATAGAGTGTTGCTTTATCTAGTGTGACATGTGCTATTCTATATGGTGTTGTTTTATGTAGAATGCTGTTGGTTATTGTTCTGGATGTTGTATTATGTGGTGCACTATATGTTATTGTATAGAATGATGCTTTATATAATTTACTGTCTGCTATTATAGGTTGTTTATTTATGTAGTGAATTTATTTACTTTTATAATCTTGTCAACGTGTTCTTTATCTCTTCGTATGATCTTATCGACATGTTCATTATTTATTCATTGTTAAATCTATCAATTGTGTTTTTTTATCTGTTGGTATAGTTTATTCAATGTGTTCTTTATTTTCCTATAATTTGATGAACCTGTTCGTTATCTGTTCGTATAATTTGATCAACGTGTTCGTTATCTGTTCGTATAATTTGTTCAACATGTTTTTAATCTGTTCTTATAATTTGTTCAACATGTTTTTAATCTGTTCTTATAATTTGTTCAACATGTTTTTTATCTGTTCGTATAATTTGTTCAACATGTTTTTAATCTGTTCTTATAATTTGTTCAACATGTTTTTTATCTGTTCGTATAATTTGTTAAACATGTTTTTATCTGTTCGTATAATTTGTTCAACATGTTTTTAATCTGTTCTTATAATTTGTTCAACATGTTTTTTATCTGTTCGTATAATTTGTTCAACATGTTTTTTATCTGTTCGTATAATTTGTTCAACATGTTTTTAATCTGTTCTTATAATTTGTTCAACATGTTTTTTATCTGTTCGTATAATGTTTTTAATCTTGTTTCTTTGTTTACGTTTTCTAAAATTGATGCTTCATAAACTGGTGCAACTTCACTTGTTTGATATTTGTAGATACAGCTTAATATTTATGTAAACGTATCACGAAACAACAAATTATAAAACCGTTTCTTCTAACTTGAGCTGTTGTATTTCCTGTATTTACGCATAGGATAATCCGCAGTGAGTTTTTTTGTAGAACATGCTCCTCAGGAGCCAAGAAGTGTCTTTATACTATTGAATATTAAAAGTAAATTCAATCTGAAACCTCCTAAAAAAGGGTGATTTTGAGCGTATGTCTTTGGGACAACTTTTCGTTTGCTAATTGAAAAATGTTTAAGTGAATTATATCATCCTCATGTCTCCATACTAGCTAGTAAGTTTGTTTGTTTATTTATGAATTTTCGCGCAAAGCCACACGAGGACTATCTGCGCTAGCCGTTCCTAACTTATCAGTGTAAGACTAGAGGGAAGGCAGCTAGTCATCACTATCTACCGCAAACTATTGGGCTACTCTTTTACCAACGAATAGTAGGATTGACCGTCACATTATAACGCCCCTACGGTTGAAAGGGCGAGCATGTTTGGTGCGAGGGGGATTCGAACCCGCGACCCTCAGATTACGAATGGAGTGCCTTAATCACCTGGTCATACCGAGCCTACTAGCGAGCACTAAGGTCTACCTGCTATACAGTTACGACAGAAAGTGTTCGTACCCCTGCGTCGTGAGTAGTTTTTTCCTCGTAACTTAAAGAGTATCACGATTAGGATAATGAAAGTAAAGTATATTATAAACATTATACTAACACATATCTACATAAATTTTATGTAAATTGAACGACAAATAAACTTTTTATAAACAAATAACCAAACATAGGAGGGACAGAAAGTGTTCGTGCGTCTACTTTAATGGTCAGTTGTGTAGCCTTTCAGGTGAATTACTTGGCGCAATCTCTTCTCATAGCTCTCTATGATTGTTTGACAGTACGCGACAGGTATTTTCTTCCATTCTTCTTTACAGAAGGCTTCCAAATCTTACAAGTTTTTCGGATGACGCTGATGAACCCTGGTCTTCAACTCATGCCAAACGTTTTCAATTGGGTTGAGATCGTGTGACTGTGATGGCCACTCCAGAACGCTTATATGGTTCCTCTGCAACCAGGATTGCACATATTTTGATGTGTGTTTTGGGTCATTGTCGTGGTGAAAAATCCAACGACGCCCAAGCCGCAAGTTCCGAGCATCATTCTTGATATAAGTGCCTAATATATCAACGTACTCTTCTTTTTTCATGATTCTGTTGCTCGCAAGTTCCGAGCATCATTCTTGATATAAGTGCCTAATATATCAACGTACTGTTCTTTTTTCATGATTCTGTTGACGCGGTGAAGGCTGCCTACACCAGAAGAACTGAAGGAACCCCATAGCATAATCAAGCCAAGTCCGTGTTTAATTGTTGGGACGGTGTTCTTTGGAAAATTTCGTAACCCCTTCTTACGGAAAATATTGCGAACTGTAAGTAAATTCAGTATATATATCAATAAAACCACATTCTTAGCATCATTAATTAAACAACTACCAACCTTTTATGCTTTTGCTATTACATTTTTATTTTTAGCTTTCAAATGAGATATGAACAATTTCACCTATGATTCGGTAGGGAAGGTCAAAGCATCACAATAGTCAGCAGTAAGATAAGCAGACAGAAACACTTTGAAAGCAGCTACAGTTATAATATTGTACTGGGCTTGGTGCACAATAGCTATCAAGGTGGTTCTAAACAGTTCTAAATATTTGTATGTGTCACATCAAGAATTGCATATTTTTTGTGTTTGGCCGTTAAGCTCGTGATGCACTGATGGATTTCAGTTACTTTACCACTTCAAATCATTTTTCGCAGCCCCAACGCTAAAAGAGTGCGGAAAATTCCTTCTTGTTGGGCATTAAAAAATTCCAAAAATATTAGTTTAAATTAAGGAGAACCGGACTGGGTAGTTGTTTGTTTTCAATCAAATTACCCCCACTGACTCATGAGGGGCCTGTTAAAAAGATCTATAATATCAGTGGTTTTGATATTGTTCAATTCCTTACTTTCTTGTTGTCAGAAATCCAAAGACTTCTTGGTAAACTGGGCTTGCAGTGTTTAAAATAAAATATTTAAAAAAATTATTGACAAAGTTTACCCGCAGGTTAGGTTTAGGTGTGTCTTTATAAGCTTTAACAAGGCTTGACAGCTTTAGTTTATACAAAAAAAGAATTCTCGAAATTGTGAAAATCACCAGTAGATAATTAATGAAATTTGTTTACTTAAAGCTAGTCAGTTTGTTCGTTCCACAGCCTCGTTTTCATAATAATTCACGAGGATTGAGACTTGCAGAAAAGTGTACGATTTATTTGCTTCTTTCCACGAAATAATTTTGTAATGTCAGCAGTGCCAGTTAGTGAGTGAATGAATGGCTTACTTCATATTTTTTGCACTTTACGTACTTGCTATCCTTACGTAGGCGACTCATAGTTTGGACTGACAGACTATGGGAGAAAACAACCAATCAACAGCACTGAACCCCAATTCTTTGGCCATTGATTATATAAATGTGTTAGTTTTATTTTCTTTTACACCAAAGGTAAAATTGGAAAGATATTTCGTGACTCAGAGGCCTAATGCATTCCCTAATAGTTTACCCTCTGCACAACTTGGGTCAGAAAACCAAAGAAATACAGTTACGCCATTTATAATGGTGATGTGTATACATTATTTATGGAGTTTTTTAGTTCTTTTGAATTCACCATTCAAGTAGCTTGTCTTACTATATAGTGTAATTTGACCATCATTGTTATATATATATGTATATAGCACATACACTGCCTCAAGTTGCGAAGCGCGATTTTGAGGCAACCGGTCGTGAACCAGTCAATAAAAATTCATTTTTTTCAAAAAAAAAAGCATATTGAAAGTTTGTTAACTTTTAATATCAGTTATTTGTTATAGTTTTCTTGGGACGTTTGTTTTACAGTGCACATTAACTCTACTACGTTTCGTTCCATCGTGCAAAACGCAAGTCTGGACTCGTCGTTTGAGATGTGTCACTACAAAGAAGTTTCTGTAATGTGCAGGTTTGTTACATTTTAGTGTGTAGCTCTGAAAACAAACAGAAAACGCGAACTTCTGGTGATTTCTCCATAAAGACTTGTAAGTTTTGGCAGTGCAACACGTATAAATGTAGGCGTATATTGTGTTATATTACCTTCACGTATAACTCGATACTCACAGGCAGAACAGTAACTACTGATCTAATCTGCAGAAGTTACGACTCATTTGATATCTATGCAAATTTTAACCACAACGGGCATAAACAATCCCTCAAACTTTGCACCAGTTTTGTTAAGATAGTTGTTTTAAACTCTTTTCGTCAAGAACTGGTTATGGTTAAAGAGTGAAAGAACAAACTGTGTACCTTATCTCTCGAATATTTTAAACACTTGCATATTGTTCTGGTTGATAAAGAAGAGAGAAAAAATCGCGGTTTTCATTTTGTTTTGATATTTTATCTACCTTTATTGGCGTCAACAAGTCATAGGGATGCCTATTTCTGTTACACCCTTGCCATATATGGTAATAATCATAATCGGAGTAAGCTGTGTACTTATAGTGAAACTAAAGCTAAACTTAGCCATAAAAATTGCTAACTAGTAGTGTGAAACTAAAAACCAAATCTGGTCATCAAAATAGCTAACTAATAGAGTGAGACTAAAAACAACCTGACCATCAGAGTAGCTAACTAACAGAGTGAAACTAAACATGGCCATCAATGTAGCTTACTAATAGCTTGAAACTAGAAATCACCATGGCCATCAATGTAACCTACGTTTTACCTTATAATAATTAGAATATATTATTCCATCAGTTGGGATATAACAGTTAAGACGTTAAGCCCAAGTTCAACATATTTTAAATTTTGTGTTGTGTCATTTCAAATTAAAATTTGTTTTGTTCTTTCCAAGTTTAAGATTGTGTTTTGTTATTCCAAAATAAAGGTTATATTGAATCATTCCAACTCACAATATTTGTGTCAAATTATCATAATTATTATAATATTTTAAAAACTAAACCTTGTACAAAGTGTTAATATGACACACACTCACATAAATCCACAAACTGAAATGATAGTTTTATTTATATACATACGTGTTTACATAGAGGCGATTGCTTTTTTGGTACGATCATAATCTCTGTCATTTCACCTGTGATTTTTAAGTAACACATTCATCGCAATGGTTTATTTAGTTGTAAAAACACACCAGTCCCAGTTAACGTAGTTAATACACCCTTTCCGCATCAAAGTTCTGCATGAGTGATTATATCGTACAGAAATTAGGGACAGATTATGTACAATGGCTCGCCCTACTTTCCCAAATATGTTATTTTTTGAATACTTCTGTCCTATTGGTAGAAGAACTACAAGTTTGTTGGTAACATAGTGTTGTATCTTGGTGCTTACTTTGTGTTTCGTATTTTCGCGAAAAGCTACAAAAAGGTTTCTGCGCATACCCATTCTTAAATTTAACTGATGGTCTAGAGGGAACGTAGCTAGTCAACATCACCCACACCCAACTTTTGTTTTATGCTTGTCTAACTTCATAATGGGATCTAACAGTCACATTTATAACGCAAGCGAGTTTTTGCAGCAACGGGCTGCGAATTTTGAATCTTCAGTGCTTATCACTAAACAACGCCTGTACTGTAGTATTGTTTAATACTTTTCCAGAAACAGGATAGGAACAAATTCCTTATTTTTCGGGTAGGAACTGACTGTTACTTATGACGGGTAGCGAACCATGAATCCTCAGGCATGCTGACCACTGGACAATATCAGCCCCTGTACTTTAGTACAACTTAATACATCCATAGATATAGTGTAGAAAATAATTCATTATCTTTAAGGCAGAAATGGGGTGTTATTAATTACTGCAGGTTTGGTTTGGTTTGTTTTGAATTTCGCCCAAAGCTACTCGAGGGTTATCTGCGCTAGCCGTCCCTAATTTAGCAGTGTAAGATTAGAGGGCAGGCAGCTAGTCATCACCACCCACCGCCAGCTCTTGCGCTACTTTTTTACCAATGAATAGTGGGATTGACCGTCACATTAAAACATCTCCACGGCTTTAAGGGCGAGCATATTTGGTGTGACATGTATTCGAATCCGCGATTCTCGGATTATGAGTCGAATATCTTAACCACCTGGACATGCCGGGCCTCATTACTGGAGGACAGAAATTTTCGAGGTCAGAGTTCTTTCCAGCTTGTAGGAAACTAGTATAAATCATACTCTTGTGTTCAGATGTCCAATTCCAAAATTTAATCTCCACTCAGTTATCATTTTGAACAGTTCTGATCACTACAGTACTTTCAGATAACCTAAATTTTGCAAAGGCTTAACTGTTTTATCTTAATTCTTCACCCTCATCTGCGATTTAGAATCGGATGAAAATTCCTTGAATTTATTGTTACAATATGATAGAGATAAAAGATGTTAATTACTTCTGGAAATTATCCAGAAACTGTGAGAAACTCTGGATGTTATCCAAAAATCACGAGAAACTTAGTCCAGAAGACACTTGTCAGCAGCAGTACAGAGCCTGAAGCTCAAAGCACATGCTTTTCGCATAATAAATTACATAATAGTTATTTACAAGAAAGATACATTGTTTCCCACATCTGTCTTTATAAGAAAGCTGTTCTTCGAAGAACTGTGGAATAATAAAACAATATATCACTCACCGTTTTGTTTTTTTTGTGAAAGATATAAAAAAGGCAAAATGTCAAACTACAAGCTTCAAAAGACGGTATAATTGTTTCTTGTTTTTTGAATTTCGCGCAAAGCTACACGATGGACTATCTGCGCTAGTCGTCCATAATTTAGCTGTGTAAAACTAAAGGGAAGGCAGCTAGCTAGTCATCACCACTCACTACCGATTCTTGGGCTACTCTTTTACCAATTAATAGTGGGATTGACCGTAACATTATGACGCCCCAACGGCTGAAAGGGCGAGCATGTTTGGTGCGACCGGGATTCGAACCTGCGACCCTCGGATTATGAGTCGAAAGCCTTAACACACTTGGCCATGTCGGCCCAAGACGGTATAAAATGTAAATATCACGTAAAGGAAAAGGGTAAGTTTAAAAAGACAGAATAAGATATAACTATTTCGACATGTTTTTATTGTTTGTTTTCGTTTATGGAACTTTACGCAGAATTACTGAGCGGCAGCTGAACTATTCGTCCTTAACTTTAGTAATTTCTTTGTATTTTTTAATTTCGTCAAAAACTGATCGAAGACTATCTGCATTTGTTGTCCCCAGTTTCGATAAATTAGAGGGACAGTAGGTAGCAAACTCGTCCATCGTCTGTTCTTGGGTTACTCTTCAACAACGAATAATGGCATTGATTCTAATATTATGACGCCATTACGGCTGAAAGGACTAGTGTGATCAACGACGTTTTATACCAGGTCAACAATAAAAAAACTATTGTACGTTTGTCAGTATTAAACTTTACCAGGCTATTCATATACTATGTGAACAATATTCAACTATTGTAATGTCTGCACTGAATTTCATCAGACCAATCATATGTAAGTATTGAGACGTTGGTACAAATTATAGCAGGCCAACAATATGCAATTATTGTACGATCGTATGTATGAAACTTTACCAGGCCAATCACATACGACCAAATAATTTAAAACGGCAATTGTGCAATATATACATTTACAATCAAACGAAATGCAATGCTAAAATAATTACACAATAAATAATTTAGTAAAAAACAGGAACCAACCTTAAAATGATTGTAGATGTTTCGATGTTCTTGTGCCACTATATTCAGATATCCTACATAATACTAATCAATCATATGTTCTGTAAGTATTGTATAAACATCAATACTAAAATATATAAAACAAATCGTATTGATATTTATCATAATTTATTCCGGAAGAGTCTCCGATTTATTATGTTACCTACGTTACGTGTTACGGTTTCAAATAGCCAAAAATTTTAATTTTAAAGTTATTTTAATTTCGATATGTAACAGATTTATGATATACAAACAACGTAGCAATATTTAATAACGGTTATTACAAATATTGGTTGACATACACAAGTTTTACAAACTTACAAACTATACTGAGTCTTCTATTTGGTCTGGAACTGAATATTTTATCGATGGTCCAGGTCCAAGATGAGCAAATTAATTCCGAGTTCATACTGTTACACCTCGCTTAAGCTCGTTAGCTGTCTTTTCTTCGCTGGCCTCACGCCGCTTACAAGCTGACGTTTTACCGACGAAGATGTTTAATGCCCTCGTAGAAATACTAACGTCCGAAGTTAATTATAGATATTGGTTGATATACAAAAGTTTTAGAAACTTACAAACTATTTTGAGTCGTCTGTCTGGTCTAGAACTGAATATTTTATCGATGGTCCAGGTCCACAACGAGCAAATTAATTCTGAGTTGATATTGTTATACCTCGCTTAAGCTCGCTAGCTGTCGTTTCTTAGCGGACTTCACACCGCTTACAAGCTGACGTTTTACCGACGAAGATGTTTAATGTCCTCGTAGAAATACTAACGTCCGAAGTTAATTCGCTGAAGTTTGTAATGTTCAAAATCTATAAACATTCCTGGTCAAATTCTGTAGTTTTTTTTTGTTTTTTTTCAAATTAATAAGCGTTAATCACAATTATAGCTTCCGAGGCTTATAGTATACTGACTGTAAGTGACCAATAATATTCTATAACTGCCTCTCGGGTGGTTTTTCTACCAATGAAGCGAGATTATCGAACGTATAACAATATTCGAAGACATGCTAGTGTTTACGCAAAACTTATATTGTTGATTCTTTCTCTCCACCCATTTAGAGAACAGGAAGGGCTTGAGCAATACGCATCCAAGTATATAAGTGACACACATCAAACTAAAATAAACGTAGGCATTTAAATAAATATATGACAGTAAATCCCTTACAGCATTAACAGTAAATACTGCAAAGGCGTTAATACTGAGCAATCATACATTCTGCAGCTGTTTTAGAGACATCAGTATTGACTAATTTCATGTTACTGTAACTATTGTTAATGGCTAATTATATGTATTATTGTTGTTGTAAAGACGATACTATTGACCAATATTGTAGAAACGTCACCAGTCGTATGTAGTTACTGAATATGTGCTCTATCAACCCAAACAGATATTTCATTTGCCTTAACACTTATTGAAATTAATGCGTTGTTTAAATTATATAATCTAATAGTGGGAAAATGAAGTGGCTTCCACTTGTATATTAAGTTATACATATCATGGTTTTAAACAGTTTTTTGTTGAGTCTTTAATTCAAAGCTTTTAAAAATAAATACATTTCACTTTCCCCACGAACATTATTAATTATTTTCATCACTGTTTTTATTATAAGGTGTTACAGTCCTCCGCTTGTACAGCGGTAAGTCTACGGATTTACAACGCTAAAATCAGGGGTTCGATTCCCCTCGGTGGGCTCAGCAGATAGCCCGATACGGCTTTGCTATAAGAAAACACCCACACAAACACACAGGTGTTACAGTAACGTCCGCAACACTGGCTCAGTTATAGAAAAGATAAGTTATTTCACTCATCTCGCTTCAATATGACCTTTACTGAAGTTAAAACTGTGTCATCTACCTCTAAGGAACTGTCAGTTGAATACAAATCATATAACATTCATGCCAGCGTCTTGGTGCTATAGTTATTAAAATCAGTCACTCACACCCTCATAATACTGCACCGTGACGAGATAAGTTTATCGAGTTAATATTTTACAAAAAAACTTTTCATTTTCAATCTTGATAATGCTACACAGACACATCACTGAATCAGGTTCTTCCAAAACGTAACCCGTCTAACATACAGACCAAATTGGCCCATCTAGTGAAAATAGGTTAACAAAATAAGCTGCTTTTTTCTGTTTCGCTTATTGTCTGGTTGACAACAGTATTCAGTAATTATAATAATTACATTGTTGGCCTTCAAGGGGAACTCAGTAGCACCTTCAGTTGGTTGGTTCCAACAATGAAAGTTCAAGCAAAGAGTGTTAACGAAAGTAGTGTAAGAGTGATTACTAGGTGACGGTCTGTTTCATTCGTCGTTCAAATTTTCATATAGACTTGTTTGTATAAAACTATTTATGCCATCATTATTTAATTAACTGAACAATAGCAATTTTGGTCCTGTGCATTAAACACAGGAAATCACTTGGAAAGTTTCTTTGTTTGTTTTTTTAGAATTTCGCGCCAAGCTACTCGAGGGCTATCTGCGCTAACCGTCCATAATTTAGCAGTGTAAGACTAGAGGGAAGACACCTAGTCATCACCACTCACCACCAACTCTTGGGCTACTCTTTTACCAACGAATAGTGGGATTGACCGTAACATTATAACGCTCCCACGGTTGAAAAGGCAAGCATGTTTGGTGCGACGGGGATGCGAACCCGCGACCCTCAGATTACGAGTCGCACGCCTTAACCCACCTGGTTATGCCGGGCCCACTTGGAAAGACAGGAAAGTTAAATCGTGTTGTATTTTAGAATATTTGCATAGTATTCGATTGTTTGAAATTATTTTTAGGCTTAGCTGACTGCTTTCTTCAATTGTGGAGAAAATAACACATTAACTTCGTTATTTTTATTCCGTGCACCACTAATACATTGATATTTAAATTTACCACTATTTTAAAATGTTTTCTTGTTTTTCGTATTGAAAAAAAAAACCGAATTCTTTCGGTCTAACGTATTTTTGTATCTTTACCCAAACAACTTTTTCATATTATTAATTGGCCTTATAGTTAGAAATACTCTACATCCAATCTGTGAGGCAAAAATTTGAATCTTTTCGCTCAATATATATACTACTGACCAAAATCTTAAGGCCAATGAACATAAAGAAAAAATATGCATTTTGCGTTGTTAGACTCAATCATGTATTTGAGTAGAACTTCGAAAGATGAAAATAAGAAAAGAGAAAATAAAAATTAAAAAAAAATTAGCATTTAATAGGAAAAATGTGAACAGTATGAAATTAGCCTAAACACTAGCTGGTCAAAAGTTTAAAACCACACCAAAGAGAAATCCTAAACAGGGTAGGAAATGGCCAACAAGAGGTCTCAGTAGTGAGTTGCACGGCCGTCATTGCGAACAACTGCAAACATTCACTTTGGCATGGTCGATATAAGCGTTTGCAGAAGGCTGGTTGGAATGTTATTCCAAGTGGTGAAGATGGCTTCACGAAGATCATGCACTGTTTGGAATTGACGTCCATTTCTATAGACTTCCCTTGCCATCCACCCCCAAACATTTTCAATGGGGTTCAATTCGGGCGAACACGCTGGATGGTCCAAAAGAATCATGTTATTCGCCATGAAAAAGTCCTTTGCCCTGCGAGCATTGTAGATTACAGCGTTGTCCTGCTGAAAGGTCCAGTCATTTCCACACAAGCGACGGCCTTCAGTTGATAAGGATGCTCTCTTCAACATGCCAATGCAGCCAGCTGCTACTTGACGCCCCTTTATAACCTGAAGCTCCATTGTTCCATTAAAGGAGAAAGCACCTCAGATCATGATGGAACCTCTTCCACTGTGTCGTGTAGAAAATGTCTCCGATGGGATATCCTTATCGTAACGTTGAAAGCCATCTGGACCATCCAGGTTAATATTTTTCTTATGAAAGAACAAAACCTTCTTCCACTTTTCTGCGTCCCATGTTTGGTGCTTCTCAGCAAAGTTTAACCGAGCTGTTTCGTGGTGTGAAAGAAGGCGTGGTCTTTGAAGACGTTTACGGTTTTTAAAGCCTTTCTCTCGTGGATGCCGTCTTATAGTTTTTGAGCTGTAAGGGCCTTAATCTGGTTCGATGATCGGCTGGTGTCTTGCCAGACAACCCGTCGAATCCTCCTGCTCAACGCCGGGGAAATTTTCGTGTGCCGACCACTTGAAATTCAGTATGTTCTTAAACTTTAACCAGCTAGAATTTAGGTTAATTTCATAGTGTTCACATATTTCCAATGAAATGCGAAAATAACTTTTTTATTTTTATTTTCCCTTTTCATATTTTCATCTCTCGAAGCTCAACTTAAATAAGTGGATGAGTCTAACAACGCCAAATGCATATTTTTTCTTTATGTTCATTGGCCTTAAGATTTTGGCCAGCAGTGTATTTGTCATTTCATCCGCGAAAACGTTATAATGTGAAGGTAAATTTCACGCTTTGTTGGTGAAAGAGTAGCACAAGAATTGGTGCTCAGTGGTGTTAAATAGTGTCTTTCTCATTGTTTATCAGTTTAACTTAGGGACGTTTAGTGCAGATAGTCCTGGAGTAGCTTTATACGAAATTCGACAAACAAAAAAGCTTGCTAACTTTGTAGTGTTGTTTGACGTGAGAATAGGAAGCTTTTTTTGTCTCATAAAAATTAGCAAACTTACACTTCCCTGTAGGTATTACTTTCTTTTTTTATTTTGTTGCTTTTCCAAATCTTTCAATATGTGTATTATCATATTCGAACCAGATATGTGTAAAAACAACATCTTTAGATCTATTTTTTGACCGATACAAATCACTTCTCAGAAAAAATTTTCGTTCAATAATGGAACAATGAGCTTATCTAGACTAAAATAGCGAAAGGTACGATCTGAATTGTCTTTTTTTATGAGTAGTAAAAAAAAGTTGTGATTTTATCACTGAAAGCTGGCGAAACATTGAAAATCACTAGATCTAGTATTAGAATAGACTGGAGAGTAGTTTTCCAAACACATGCTTCTATTACCTATTTTAATCAGTGGTGTATATAAACAGCAGTATTCAGGTCTAAATTTTAGATCTATGTATATTATACTATAGTATTTAAATTTATCTTTATAACGGTCTACTTTTTTAGTGTTAGGCTTAACCAATTTTCATATGCATCAGTAAAGTATTCAAGGAAAATGTAATAAATTATTTATTCATTAAACAAATTGGAAATAAAGAAGGCGATTGTTTCTTGATCGCTCAATGAGGTAAAATTTTGTTTTGACTAATATTTTCAACAATTTACATTTTATTTTTATAAGGTTTTCAACAATTTTTTTTTTTTTTTACTTTTTAAATATATAGGGTGGCCTGTAAGTCTCTACCCATTCATATATTGTGTTTAAACAACGTTATAATACTAAGGATGAGTTGAAGGCAGCTGTTACCGTGGCATTTGGAACAATAACCCCTGCTATGTTGAGGAAAATGTCTCACAGAACATGGCGTCGCATAATATTATGCAGCGAGAATGAGGGACGACACATAGATACACTGAATACATAAGATATATGGATGGGTAAGGACTTACAAGCCACACTGTTCGACAATTGTTTTAGTCGGTGAAAAGTAATTTAAATAAAGTTGAATAATAACAACTAAATGGTGTTAAAATACTATTATTAGTCCTTACACTAAATGACTCATATAAAATTAGTAGAAATTACACATCAACATTTGAATGCGATTCTCACAATAACAGTTGTTATGCCATTTGATAATATAAATAGCGTCTTAACCATAACATGACACATAAAATAAGAAAATTTAAAATATAACCATGACTATGGATACAGTCCCTGACGGGCATGATGAGCACTGACATAGAACGAAAGGTTTGGTTTGTTTTGAATTTCACCCAAAGCTACATGAGGACTATCTGTGCTAGCCGTCCCTAATTTAGCAGTGTAAGACTAGAGAGAGGGCAGTTTGTAATCACCGCCAACTCTTAGGCTACTCTTTTATCAACGAATAGTGGTATTGACGGTCATATTATAACGCCCCTACGGCTGAAAGGGCAAGCATATTTGGTGTGACAGGGATTCGAACCCGCGACCCTCGGATTACGAGTCGAGCACCTTAATCACCTAGCCATGCCGGGCCAGAACGAAAGAAGGCTGTGCACATTAGCTGATTTAATATTATCCTTTGAGTTCGCTACAGAATGTATGGCTATTTAGCTCCTCCGCCGAATTATCATTTATTATTCTGCATACCCAGTCAGGTGTAATGTACGTAATATGTTAACGCATAAGCTTAAATTTAGAAATCAAAATTCATTCCGTGATCAGATGAAAACTGAGGTATATTGGGCCAAATAAACTAGCCTGAAGTAAACAATACTAATTCAGTTACTCTTTCAAAGAGTTGCAGTTTTCTAAGACTCTATGCACGTTGTTATTGCATGACAATTTATTTAAAAATATACATCAGCACTGGAGCCCTGTATACGCCTTAGCGACATCTAGTGAGAAATTAAATCTTCATCACTAACAGTGTGAATAGCTCTTACTTATGTGTTATATTTGACTAAACGAACAGAAACATTTATTGAAGTGCACTAAAATCCATTACTGTTCTAGATGGCTTTCAGAGGAATGTTTATCATATTTTTGGAGACATATACGACATTTTATCTTTGTTTGTTTGTTTGTTTTTGAATTTCGCGCAAAACTACATGAGTGCAATCTGAGCTAGCCTTCCTTAATTTAGCAGTGTAAGACTAGAGGGAACGCAGCTAGTCATCACCACCCACTGCTAACTCTTTGGTTACTCTCTTACTAACGTCACATCATAATGCCTCTATGGCTGAAAGGACGAACATGTTTGGTGTAGGAACGACAGTGCAAGGAAGGCCTATCGTGTAAAGTACGATTTCAGCCTTATTTTTGAAGCTGCCATTTTTTCTTACCGTAGACGAGGTTTGATTCACTAAGTAGCAACTGTAGGCTGTATTTTGAACGTCCTTTGAGATTATCGGAAACGACTAGAGCGGAGAAGACAGAGAGTGATGTTATATAATGTCTTTTAGACATCGTTCAAATACTAAGTTAAGTTGAAAAAATCTTTCGGAGTTCTAGTTGCATTGATCAGGTGACTTAACTTCGAATGTTGCCTCAACGAAATGGAAATCAGAAGCCTGCAGCGGCTTAAACTTCTGAATCCTAAGATGTCTACTCAGAGGAAAACATGCACTACGACTGCATATGATGGAGATTGTAAATCAAAGCGGTGCTTCACGGTTGGTTCCTTTACAAGATATACGAGGACGTTATTCAGAAGTGAATTCCGATAATGAGCTAGGCTCTGTGAATCGAGGTTCTTGTCCTATGTTGACGTTTGTCGGTTACGTAACAAGTCAAAGTTTATATTAATGGTGATAAATTAAAGACTTCTGAAGATCACCTGGTATTGTTAAGTTAATTATGTAAAAAAAATCAATTTCTGTTATTAAACTAATAGTGATGAAATATCAGTTGGTATGGTTACATTATTAACGTTGGAAGATTAACTAGTGTTGTTATATTAATAACATCGGACGATCTGTTGGTATTGTCACAAAAATATCGTCATAACAATAAATAGCATTGTTACATTAAATGTTGCAGAATGAGCCTTTATTGTTAGAATGATAATAACACTAGTCTGATCAGTCTGGGACTGAAAGCGACCCAGTGGTTAGCGTCCCTGACTGTAGTCTAACATTCGTTTGTTCACGCTTCCTTACCAAAAGAAAAATATAATAATAATCGTGTTTCGCGTTTGGGACCGTGGATGCGTTATAGAAGTGACCACTATTATTTGATCTGACTAGAGTAGTCCAAGAATTGGCGGTGGTTAGTGTTGATTCTTCTCCTTTCCTCTAATCTATCACTTGAAAATTACGGGCAGCTAGAGCAGATAAAGCTTCAAGAAGCTATGAGCGAAAGCCAACAAACAGATCAACCTGTTATACATATTGTTATAGGAAATGTACTTCTGGTTCTTACAGGTTAGCAATCATGGTAACAAGTGCCTTTTGCAAGGTTTCGAAGGATAACTAAAAGAGTTCCAGTGTCCGATATGTCTGGTTATTTTAGTCCTAATCAGATAGTACGTAATTGAATCCTATTTCTTGGACACTTCTTTAGTATCAGACACTTTTACTCAAATAAGCTAGCAGTAAGACTATGTTGTTAATATCATTAATAAATTAAAAATAAAGTCTTCAGCTTGAAATAATCAAACCTTCTAAAACGTTTTTTTTAATGCAAAATGGTGACTTTCTTTTAACTTAACAAAAGAAATATACAGTCATTGTTGTGGTTTTAATTAGGTTTAACTTCGTCTTTGAATCTAAGGCTGCATACATGTAATCGTTATCTAATTTTCTACCCATGGTTACTCAACTTTAACATTTGACTTCGACGTACCTCTGTGTGAAAACCAGGTGGCGCTGAATTGCAAAAATAATCAAGACAGAAAGTAATGACAGAGCTTCGCTGGTTTTCTGAGAAATATTATGAGAACATTAACAGAAAAGTAAAAAAGAAGGCACTAAATAAACGCTATTATACCACAGGATATGAAAAGTATTCTTCTTTGACTAACTTTTTTACCATATGTAAGAGTTATAATAACTGAAATATTATATGAAACAAGTTTTCAAGTAGTTCATAAATATTTAAAAATGTAAGCTGCTTTACGACATCTTGTCTCTACATAGAAAATGGATAGGTAAAGACTGTGGTAAGAACCTAGCCGAAGAACAAACAGTTCTAATCTCTGTGTAGATGTAACCGTGAAGTGTCGATCTGTAAACTGGTTTCATGTGAGGTTGTTTCCATGTTTTAGACCGGTCATTATAGGTGAATTACCTACAAGATTTATTCAACCACGTAATACGTCTGGTCGAAGTCCAGCTTTTTCAAATGTTGCGTGTACATATTTTAAATTATAATTTTCACTGCGTCTAGGTCATATCAATGTGGGAAGTTTTTAAAACACGATTACCAGTGTGGTCGAAATGGGTTTGTCCAAGCGTGACCTAAAAGCATCCAAATAATTTAGCTTGTAAAATCATCCCCTTTCCACATTTGTTCTGATATATTCCCACACTTTGGGTTATATTCAGTTGGGAAAAGGAATGCGCAATCAATATCTGCGATCCACTATTAAACACAACATAAGAACATTCAATCAACTCGATAAAGGCTTAATAATCAGCGTTTTTAGCAAAAACAACTCTAGCAATGTAATCCAGTGGTACACGCTAGTACACTGATTTAACAAAGTAATGTAATCACGTTGAAGGTGAAAGGACACTAGTAATGTAATTCGATAAAACTGACAGTAGTGATCCTTTAGAAGGGACATTCGTGATGTAATCTAATAGAAAAGACGCGCGTGTTCACAATATCCAAATTCCACTGTTTACCGTAATGAAGAAACTTACACACGTGTTTACTATAACCACACCATATGATTAATGTAATGAAGAAACTTACACACGTGTTTACTATAACCACACCATATGATTAATGTAATGAAGAAACTTACACACGTGTTTACTATAACCACACCATATGATTAATGTAATGAAGAAACTTACACACGTGTTTACTATAACCACACCATATGATTAATGTAATGAAGAAACTTACACACGTGTTTATTATAACCATATCAAGTATTTAACATAATTAACAAACGGGTGTGTTCACTTTAACCACACTTAGGCACATTTTTGTAATATTTATGATTGCTGATCTCGGGTTCTCGGTACAGTTGTACATTTCCTTAATTCCCTCTCGTCAACACTGGCCACATTAATTTTCTTTACTTAATAGACGACTTTCTTTGTTTAAGTAACTAAACCAATGCCTAATTATGTTTGATAAATCTCTGGTGTGGTTCTTAAAAGGTGTTTACAGAAGTACCGGTATTATAACGTACGCCTTTAAAGTAAAAACTGTCCCTGTTTCTCTGTGATATGATTTCTTGATTGTATTCAGTTTCGAGTACATACGTCATATACTGTTTGTACATGTGTGTTAAAGCTTTTATAAAGGTCATCAAGTCAGCTGAAGGGATCGCCGTAAGATGGCGTCAACGTTGTTATGAAAGTGCTGATACATTGATAGACACATATAAGGTTATGAGTGTAATAACGAGTGAAACCTATATGGTTAGCTTTCATGCGCGTGTTGATGTTTACATAAGTAAAATGATCGTATTAATTCGAGATTTTCTTACGCTTAGTACTATTGGTCAAGTTTCACTATGAGTGATATTGGTGCATTTTGTAAATAAAAAGTGAACTAGAATACAGTTTAACGACGATAGATTAAACAATAACACGTTTGTAAATAATATTGAACTTAACACTTGTGTAATCCTTATGTCTAAATAAATAACGTCGAATTTTAACACGTGTAAATCTGGTGTCTGAGTAAATAATATTAAATCTTTACTTGTTTCTAGTTAACGATATTAAAGTTCAAGGTAATACTGAAATGCTAATACGTATAAAATCATGTTACATATTTTTTTTTTCAAAATATAAATAGTTTCTACCTTCTTGGTGTATATATCATTGAGCAAACAACACTGATTGATGTGGTGTCATTGAACAACATCACTGAACAATGATGTATTATTATTATTATTAATGTACAACAATGAACAATGATGTATTATTATTGTTATTAATATACAACACTGAACAATGATGTACTATTATTATTAATGTTCAACACTGAACAGTGATGAATTGTTCTTGTTTCTATATCAAATTGTTATGTTGTTTTAGTAAGGAATTTTTTGAAACATAAATTATATATATACAATGGTTGCCTTTAGCAGACATAATGAGATTTGTACTACAATAATTCTTTAGTAGCCATGTTAGAAAGATACTTAGATGTTACAGTGTTATTGGTGTGTGTTATCATCTTGCGACTCCTCATTATTTTCTTGATTTTTACTTAATAAACACTCCTAAAAACACGTAATATGTAATATTTTTGATTGAATTTGTAAACATGGTAGTAAATATGATTTTCACTCGAATGTACAACAGCCATAGTTTAAAATAAAATGACTTGATTCACTTCTCAGATAATCTATTTCTCAATTTACTCCCGGTACCTTGAGTTAATTATATTGTTTAATCCCGTTCTTAGTTTACTTCCGGTACCTTAAGTTAATTAAAGGGTTTAATTCATATTTCAGTTTACTTGTGGTACTTTAGATTAGTCCAGCCAACTAAAAAACAACCATCCTAATAGAACCTTAAACAGCATCTTAGTGCACTCGTAAAATTAACTTCTTGTGTTTAAGACAACTGAGATAAATGTTGTATAGTTATTTTGTGATGACTAGAAACCCACTTGAAGTAAAAATGTATTTCAAGACGGCTGGTATGGGTATTAAAACTTTTATTAAAATAAAGTAGAGAACAACGTTTCGACCTTCTTAGGTCATCTTCAGGTTAGCAAAGAGAGAGTTTGCAACTGACCTGAAGATGACCTAAAAATACATTTTTACTTCAAGTGGGTTTCTCGTCATCACGAGATACATTGTTGTATAATTGCTTCCTCAAATTACCTAAACTGAAAGCTTATAGTAAAACATTTTTTTTTTTACTTTGATATGTTTTCAGCGTAAATCTGTTGATTGTCTGTTTCTTTCTCTTAATACAACACTACACTCGGTATTTTTTACTTTATTGTAACGTGATAAACATTTAGGAAATACAGTAACTTCATCTTCAGGTTTCCGTTTAGTCGACTTGAAATCTGGGAGTCGCGAATTTAAATCTCGTCGCTAAACATGTTCACCCTTTCAGTTATTATGTCTTGACCAATTCCACTATTCGTCGGCAAAAATGTAGCCCAAGTGTTTACCGTGGATAATATTAACTAGCTGTCTTCCCTCTAGTCTATTACTTCAGTATAAGGGACAGCTAAGGCAGATGGCTCTCGAGGGCTTTATGAGAAATTCAACAAGCAAACAAAGGTTTCCATTTATCTAACTTAAAAATGGATCTCATTCCAAATATTAACTAAAAAGAGGACGTTAGAATATTGCACAGTAAATAGTTTGTTCAAGGTATGGCAACAAAGAAAGGTAACAAGGATTGTGTATATTTTACTCTAGCATTCTCTCCATGTTGTAAATTAAGAAAGGTAACAAAATTTGAGATTGTGTATATTTTACTCTAGCATTCTCTCCATGTTGTAAATTAAGAAAGGTAACAAAATTTGAGATTGTATATATTTTACTCTAGCATTCTCTCCATGTTGTAAATTAAATAATTATCTCACGGGTGTGAAAAGTAAAATGGAACAGGTTGACAAATGTGGCGTTTACAAAATTTCATGTGTATGTGGTCGAGTTTTTATTGGCGAAACGTGTTGAAACCTGAAATTTAGAATTAAGGATCATAACACTTCTATAGTGAAACGTATGGCAAACACAGCTCAAATTACAGACTGTAAAAATATTACATTGATGAACTAAATGTTTGAGAATCAATAGACATTGAGAAAAACAAAAATATCATTTTGAATAATGTTATGGTTTAGCTGTGGAAGAAATGAAATACTGGAAAACTGTTCTGAAAGATCTTCGGAGAGGGACTCGTTCAAAATGAAGGTGGCGCTGAGTATGTAATGTGAGGCTACGTTAATGTGAGGTGATGTTGATATATATATATATATAGGTCAATTCCAATTTTGTGTTTTGTTCATCATGATAGCTAAGGATGTCACTACAATATGTAGTCGTTTCAGGGCTGTTTCATGTTTTTAATAAAACCAATTTTATTGAGGAACAATTTAACACGATATATATCAGTTTTTAACACTTAACTACTGCTCAGTTCGCCGCTGGGACAGCAGTAAGTCTACGCTAAAATCAGGGATTCGATTCCCCTTGGTGGACAGAGATAGCCCGATGTGGCTTTGCTATAAGAAACAAAACACATGCTATTGCTCAAGTCAAGTGTGATTTATTTTGGGATTTCATTAATTGAGTATGAAAATTTTCCCTTTTGAAAGAATGTTTAACAAAATAGTTTTGTCTACCGTAAGGGTCGAACCACGAACTCTAGCATTATAAGCCCTTAAACTTACTGCTGAGCAATGACAAACGGGTAATTCAGAACGAAGCTTTATGCCTGCTTTTCACTGAGCTGAATGTATGCAGATTGTAAATCCGAGGATTCATCGTACATCAGTTAAAAATTAGAGATGGCTATGTTCAATTAGCCATTATGTAATTTTTTCGTAAATGTCTACATCGATATTTTGTCAATAGAAAAATGAATAAGACGTGGCTAAAGATGTAATATATTTGAACTTCAAAGTCTAAATTGGGCTTCTCGGAGTTAAAAAAAAATTGCAAACAGAAACTATAATATACAGTTTTAACAGTCACGTTATATCTTGTCATTTTGTCAACTCATGCTGCTAAAATCCGGGTTTCGATATCCGTGGTGAGAAGAGCACAGATAGCTCTTTGTGTAGCTTTATGCTTAATACAAAACAACAAGAAGCTGAAGCTAAACAATTGTATGTAAAATATAACTAAAATATACAGTTTTAAATTAGATATTTTTCATATGAAAGGTAATTAATTTACTGATTTTAAAGGTGTATTTATGAAATTATTTTATTGTTAAGTTAATAATTAGGTTTAAAATTTTCACGTTTCCACCGTTTCAGTGACCATATCTAATAATCTAAATTACTAGTATCTTAATAACAATTTATCACTATATATATATATTTATATTTAACTAATTTAACTATATTTAACTAATCTGGTTTGATAGTTTCAGTTTATTCCGTAGCCTCAAAACCGTTTCAATAATTTCAATTTATTCTGTACCTCAGGAACCAGATTTGATAATTTCAGTTTATTCCATACTTTATTAACCAGACTTGATAATCAGTTCTTTCTGTATCTTAGTAACCTGGTTTGATAATTTCAGTTTATTTTGTATCTTCGTAATTTGGTGACAGTTTCAGTTTATTCTGTATTTTAGTAATCAGATTTGATAATTCCAATTTATTCTGTCTCTTAGTAACCAGATTTGAGAGTTTCGCTACTCCGTATCTTTGCAAACAGGTTTGACTATGATAGTTCCAGTTCATTACGTTCAACTTTAAGGGTTCCACTTTGTTTGGTTCAGGTTTAAAGGTTCTGTTTTGTTGGTTCCAGTTTGAGAGCTCAGTTTTGCTATCCATTTTTTTTATGGTTCCACTTGATTGGTTCAGGTTTGAGGGATTCACTTGGTTTAGTCTATGTTTCTAGATTCAGTTTGCTTTGTTCCAGTTTGAGGGTTCTACTTGCTAAGTTCAGGTTTGAGAATTCTACATTGTTTGGTTCGGGTTTGAAAGTTCTGCTTTGTTAGGTTCAAGTTTGAAAATCCTACATTGTTTGGTCCAAATTTGAGTGTTGGGTTCCACCTTGTTTAAGTTTGAAAATTCTACATTGTTTGGTCCAAATTTGAGTGTTGGGCTCCTCCTTGTTTAAGTTTGAAAGTTCTACTTTGTTTGGTCCAAATTTGAGTGTTGGGCTCCTCCTTGTTTAAGTTTGAAAGTTCTACTTTGTTTCGTCTAGTTTGAAGGTTCCAACTTGTTTGATACAGGTTTGTCTCCATTTTCGTGATAACATTTGTCTGATGATTGTGTACTTTATGATGACGTGACGAACAGCGTAAATACATGCGTGTGGTAGGATTTTTTATTATTTCTAAACGAGCCTCTGCCAGTAGAAGGCCATCGCACTCGACATCCCTGACAGGTTTTTAATGACTAGAGCACAAGTTAGGATAATTCATAGAAAAACAGACAACTCTGTCACTGAATTATGACACATAAAACCAACCTTAACTGTGATTCACTTAGAGGGAAAAAACCTGTGTTTTTAGCAAATAACGAGCTCTGTGATAACCAGGCAAGTAGAAACAAGTCATGTGATTCCTCGTTTCTCTCCTAAGAGACGAACGGTGTTCTTTGAGTTGATGTGTGCTGAATAGATGGGATGGTCATTTACATACAGGTGTGCATTGTGTCTAGTGCTGATAATAAAAATGAAAATTATACCACTTATTTTATCAAGAAACTCATTAACGACTTATTTCCATATTACCAGTACAATAACAAACAACGACAATTGTGAACGTATAAATAGTGAAATTGATCTATCTATATATCTATCACTTGGATTTTTGAATTGTTAACAAACAGAAACGTCTGAAAAAAAAAACACAAGAAGAAAAAATATGCTCAATTTTAGTTTTTCACTGTTACACTTTCAATCCACACATAAGATTATTTTAAAAAGTCTAGGTACATAAAACCAACTCGTCAACAGACATAACCAGTCATGTGGACGTACAACTATGTTGAGAGTATTGCGTGCCTAAAGGGCAGAATTTCATGTATGTACGTACATTCATGTCGAGAACTGTTTAAAACCTGCATGTCGAAAGTCTCATGTACATACAGCCAAGTTGAATATCTGATGTGATGTATCCATATATACAACTATATATAGAAAACAGTGCTCTTACAGTCGTACCAAGAACGTATAATGATGTCGAGAGTCTTGTTGCATCATGTTTACATGGTGATGGTTGAATACGTACATACAGTATTGACATAAAAATACTAGTCCTTAATTAGTCAATCTACAGTTACAGCTCTTCAAGCGACATTGCACAACAATATGGTTAATATTAACTCAAGTTGTGTAATTATTTATTGGTTTTATTTCATCAACACCTTACTCGATACGTGTCGCTGCTGATGTGTACTTTCTCATAATACCAACATTCGTCAGGTTAACGGAGTTAACACTTCAATCATGACGTTGTATTTTACAAAACAGCGGCACAAAGAACTCTGAAATTTAGTCAAAAACGGTATTTGAAGATGCGAAGGACAGCGGACTGTTGTGAAAACTTGGGGTTTTCTAAAGTGCAAATACAATAATATGTAGACTGGACTGGATTTTTCTGTAGCACCCACAGTGACAGTGTAAAACTCGTACTTCATTGTCAGTTTCTTCTCATATTTTTCGGGTGGTGGGCATTGCCCCTTGACTTCCTATCATTAATGTCCCGGTATTAAGAAATAGCTGTTAAACACTTCATTAACTCTGTTGGAAACATGTGTAGTTGCGATAAAATGGAGTCAATACATCATTAACAGTTCTGTTGTATTGTAGAAGCATCTACTAAAAACAAATCAAGTCTTGCAAGCTCACAAGTTCTGGATCTTAAGAAACAAACTAGAAAGGATCGTATACATCGGTTGCTGTTAGATATATTATGTCTAACAACAAAAATCTAATGTAATAGCACAATTATAAAAACATTGTATATTATATTTCTCGTAGCGTGGTAACTAGGGCACTCGACTCGCAATCCGAATCCTGTTACCAAATATGCTTGTCTTTTCATCCGTACGTGTGTGTGTGTGAGGGGTGGGTGTTATAATATCGTGGTCAATTCCACTAATTTGCTGATAAAGAACAGTCCAAGAGTTGGAAACAGGTGGCGTTGACCAACTATCTTTCCTCTTTTCAAAGTCGGCCGGCGAGACAGAAGTAAGTCTATGAACTCACAACTCTAAAATCAGGGATTAGTTTCTGATGATGGACACAGAAGAGAGCCCATTGTGGACTTGTTTTAAAACATATGAAGAAATTCTGTACAATCAGGAATTGCGAGCGAAAATAGCCTTCTTGTAGCTTTTCGCGAAATTCAACAAACGAACAAGTTATATTCCAAAAGATGTTTACGAACATAAAACTCTAGCTGTTTTTTATTTCGACGGATGCTTTAAAGTTGTGCAATCCCCCGAAACAATGTCCAGGATCACTGTCACCAGTACTTGTTCATTGTTACATATGAAGATTTTGAATAATGAGTCACTGTTATAGAGCAACAATCCATGGTTCTGTTTCCATGAAGCCCAGCCAATCAGACCCCTCTCTCCCCCCTCCCCCCAATGCACTCATCATGTTAACATATTTATACTTAGAAGTCGGTGTCGGTGACTCGATACAAGGTCAACAAACACCTGACGCGGTACAGTTATATTTTGCACGAATACATTTACAGCAATCTTTCGTTTAATACGCAGTCAGTAGTGTATCAAGAATATAAAACCAGAGCATCTAATCAAGTTTCTTCGTTCAGCTTTACCACTCGACAGATCTACGGATTTACATTGCTAAAATCAGGGGTTCGATTCCCTTTGGTGGACTTAGCAAATAACCCGATGTGGCTTTGCAATGAGAAAAATACACACACTACTGTACAGGATCTGTGACGTAAGCAACCACATGCTTGTTGCTTAATATTCTTTGTCTATTATCATAGAAAACACGAGCGGTCACACGTGAATTGATCTATTCATCTAGGGCCTACAGTAATATATTATTAGTACAGATATATATAAATGTGTATGTATGTATAACATGTTTGTCCTGTTTCTTTCTGTCTGCTATCCCCACCACATTCGATATGTAGCTCAGAGATTATAGGTCTAGCGATACTGCCCCGCCATCTATAGGATGTTTCTTCAACTTGTATTTTTAATACTATTTTTGATACTATTTATTTCGGATATTTGCGCAAAGATTCACCCATCCCTAATTTTGAATTAATAGACTTGAGCGAAGACAATAGTCAATATCATTCTCAGTCAAGTCCTAAAGTTATCGAATAGCGAGCGCACTCACAGCTTCAAAGTGCTAGTCCGACTTTTTTTCGAACTATTCATCCGTGAATGCAGAGTTAATAAATTAAACACACTAAACCTAGGCGAAGCACGGTTCTTGTTTCACCTAAGTTTATTAGTTAGTTGTTTTACAATAGCTCGCCTCGTGTTTCATAATGAAGGATCTATAATAAAAACCGAAACCTATCGAGAAATTTCCCTATCATGCGCTTAATGGTTAGTGGTAGTTCACGTTTCGTGTCCCGTTGTCCTGAAAAAGCACAACGCAGTTTGGTGACTTGAGCGCAGTATAAGAATAACAGTCAAATCCTGCTATGGAATTACAAAGTGGGTGATGCTGTAGATTAGCTTCCTTACCCTAGTTTAAAGTTCTAACCAAACTACGAGCTTCAGTAAGTTGATCTGTTATTGTACCATTGATGGAAAAATCACAATCTTTCTTATCTCGAAGAAAACGGTATAAGTTATAAAACCTGTACAGCGATAAAAATATCTACATAACACCAGTAAAACTTATTCATAAACCTAAGAAACTTCTGCGTAATCAGAGGAGGGCTCGAAAGAGCGCGTGTCTAGGCCATGTATTGGTGATCATGTTCGGCTTTCAAAACATACGAAAGTTTGTCTGTACGTATATTGTTATAAACAGACACAGACAATTTTTGTCTGTACAACGAGAGGAAATGTTATACATATATCTACTATGTTTCATGAAAATCTAATTATTTTGACTAACTTATAGAGCAAACACAATAGTGATAATATAAGAAGGAAGAAATATAAAATTTAAAATATTTAAAAGAGAAGTTATAAACTACAATTACGATGACATTTAAAAGACAAGTTATAAAATATAGTTACGATTACGTTTAAAGGAGCAGTCATAAACTATAGTTACGACGACATTTAAAAGAGAAGTTATAAACTACAGTTACGATGACATTTAAATGAGAAGTCATAAATTATAGCTACGATATCGTTCAAAGGAGCAGTCAAAAACTATAGTTACGATGACGTTCAAAGGAGTAGTTATAAAATAAAGACAGCCACGATTACGTTTAAAGGAGCAGTCATAAACTATAGTTACGACGACATTTAAAAGAGAAGTTATAAACTACAGTTACGATGACATTTAAATGAGAAGTCATAAATTATAGCTACGATATCGTTCAAAGGAGCAGTCAAAAACTATAGTTATGATGACGTTCAAAGGAGTAGTTATGAAATAAAGACAGCCACGATGACGTTTAAAGAAGTAGTCATAAACTATAGTTACGATAGTTTTTTTTTTTATATTTAAATATATATACGATATTTAAATGATGACGTTTAAAGGAGTAGTTATAAACTACAGTTAGGATGACATTTAAAGGAGCAGTCATAAACTATAGTTACGATATTGTTCAAAGGAGCAGCCAAAAACTATAGTTACGATGACATTTAAAAGAGAAGTTATAAACTATAGTTACGATGAAATTAATGGAGCAGGTATTAAATATAGTTACGATGACATTTAAAGGAACAGTAATAAACTGTAGTTACGATGACATTTAAACGAGCAGTCTTCGTACTGTCCAATGTATCCACGTTCTCTTCGGTTTGAGAAGTGTCTTGGAATACCCTTGACGACTTGTTATTGCCTTTCTTGACCTTTCTTTAGTGTATGATTAGTTTATCTTCTTTGGAAAACATGTAATGATCATTGTGTTGTTTTCGTTTAACACTTTCCATGCATGAATATGCATTTTTCATGAAACATAAGTTTCTTCTCAAGAAGTATTTGCCAACGTTAATGCGCGTGTCACATTTACACTGAAATAACAAGAAAAAGATACATATCATTTACTGACGTCAGCGCACGTGCTTCTTACGTATTTACAACCTTCGTTGCTTCGACACGTTACGGTTTATTCGAAATTCACCGGGCGATATTTATCTTTAGAAAAAGTGCAGGAAACTTCTGAATATACATAAGTGCTCTTGTTTTGATTTGGAGCCAAAATTAATGCGATTACAGTCGTCTTGATCGATGGACCGTTTCTCCATGACCTGAATGACAAGGAGAAAAGCCACACCGCTTCAATTTAACATTTAAACGAACATAAAGACAGTTTATAAAGCTGGACTGGTCATTTTAAATAGCAAACTCATACATTAAAGTAAGTCTCGCCAAAATACAAGTGATTTTGTTTCTTCACTGTTTTCAGGTTCTAAACCTTCAACTGTAAAATTTTGACCATAGAAGTACTCTTTAGAAATGTCGTGGGTCACACTAATAATTCTCTGAAGAGGTAAAAGGGGAAGTCTTTTTGCGACTGTGGATTTATTTGCATGGGTGTGTTGTTTAAACAAAATTTTAGATAGAACAGAAGCACAGTGTTCTTTGAGGTAAAGAAGTAAACTAACGTCCGTGTTGTGATCTAAATACTAATGAAGAATACCATGTACTTGGAAAATAACTGAGACAAACATATTTAGCATCACGTACGTGCAGAAGAATGACAATATACATGTTTAACATCATGTACGTGGAGAAGAATCAACACAAACATGTAGAACAACTAAAATAACCATGTTTTTATCTCTAACTTCATGCGTGTGAAGAGGGTACTCAACTCGCATTTTGTGGGTTTCACGCAGATTCGAATCCCTTCACCATATGTACTCAACTTGTCAGCCTTACTAGCGTTATAATGTGTCGTTAATCACACTTTTTGTGGGTAAAAGGATAGCCCCGGAGTTGACGGTGGCTCATTTTGACTATCATTTCAGAATTAGGGACGGAAAGCGCGGTAGTAGTTTTCAAACAAAATTCAATAAAGCCAATCGACAAGCAATAAAAATAAACATGTTTTATGTTTAGCATAATATGAAAGGAGAAGAAAGCCCCTAGACAATTTTATTTTTAATAACACATGGATAAAATTCAAAAGACATTTTAAGTAGCTTATTCATTCAAACTAACTTCTGTTTTATTAGTTTTTATGCGTTGTAATGATTGCAACCCAAGTAAAGTTATTCTCTTGTTTTTTCTGCCCCTTCTTTAAAGTAAACATGATGAGAAATAATTTTTTGAGAATCATGTAACTCTACAACTTTATTGGCTTTGTAAGCCATTTTCTAAAATGTTGAAGCAGCAGATTACTTGTGAGTCCATCCATCGCTTTCTTGGTTATAGGATGTCTAATTACGTATGAGTCACAGTTATCAATAAACTGATGTAACAAGTATCACGTGGCAAGTGTTACCGATTAATTTCTACTAACTTACTTCTGATTAAAGTTATCAATAAACAAGTATCACGTGGCAAGTGTTACCAATGACTTTCTAGGAACAGTTATATATAATCGCGTTTTTTGATTTCCTAGAATAGTGAACTACTTGCTAGTAAATAATTTTATCAAAAAATGCGAAGTCTTTTGTGAAATCAAAGTATTGCATTTCCCAATCGGTCTAGGAACAGAGCTAAAAGGTTAAACGTTACGTTTTAAAATTAAAAACCACCTGGCTAACATATGGCCATACGAACCTACAATACGTATCTTATACATTCATATCACCTGACTTTGACGGCAGTACTTTTGTTAACTTGACTGGTTAACTAACTGTTGAGTAATTGAATAGTTACACACCTTACCTGTTCGTGTTGTCATACATTAAGGAACTGAGTAGATAAACGTATCACATGTTTGTAAAATCTCAGTTTTTTAAAGAGTGCTACTTGTTCGTATGATATTAGTGCAACAAAGAATTGAGTGGTTGCACACATTGTATGGTCGTATGTCCTTAGCTCATTAAGGAACTCAGTGATTTCACATATCACATGTTTGTATGACATTAGTTTATTAAAGACTTGATTAATGGCACATATCACATGTTCGTACGATCATAATTGTGAAATCTAAGGAAAAAGT
Source organism: Tachypleus tridentatus (assembly GCF_004210375.1). Taxonomy (NCBI): domain Eukaryota; kingdom Metazoa; phylum Arthropoda; class Merostomata; order Xiphosura; family Limulidae; genus Tachypleus; species Tachypleus tridentatus. Next base: position 27,260,657 of record NC_134836.1, read on the forward strand.
AAGTATTCTGTGTAAAAAGTAATACCACGCATTAAAAAAAGATATTGAATGATAACCTGTTAAAGACGATGTATAAATAGTTAGTTAAATCAGACAAATAGGTTTTGGCAATTCAACAAGGTCAACTGCCTATCCGCCTTTGATGTTTCAACACATCAGCTTAGCCAAGTTTCTTTCGGCTCCTTTTCCTTCTCCTACTTTTCAAATCATCAAGGACACAAAACAAGGCAGATACTGGCCACGTGAAAATGAGGAAATCTGTTATTGAGTTATCTCTACTAGCGTTGAAATGATACAATACTCGAATGATATAATACATAAATGATATACTGGTATCCCGACATTTCGTCTCATCCGTATTCGTTACACTCCATATTCGTTACAGTCATAATTGGTCGCAGTCTTTATTCGTCACACAGATAGTTAGTTGGCCACAGCTCAATTCGTAGCACTTGTAATAATTATTGGGCTAAATATGTTTTTGCAACCGAAAAGTAGGCTTAACAAAAAAAAAATATATATATATATATATGTAGAAGTGAAAATAGGGCAAAGTTTATTTTTACGAATATATAAAAATGACGTCACTATTCGATTCCAGTTAAATGTGACAAAGGTCATATTCCTAGATAAATTTCAGATAAATTAAAAATGTTCAAACAGCAAACGATTGAACAAAACTTCCATTAAATACATGAAACAATACTTGATTCATGGGTAAAGTAAAGTAGAAGAGTATCTAATTCTTGGATAATAAAATTAAAATAGAATACCATCTGATTCCTGTGTTAAGTATGTAAAGTAGAAGAGTATCTAATTCTTGGATAATAAAATTAAAATAGAACACTATCTGATTCTTGTGTTAAGTAAGTAAAGTAGAAGAGTATCTAATTCTTGGATAATAAAATTAAAATAGAACACTATCTGATTCCTGTGTTAAGTAAGTAAAGTAGAAGAGTATCTAATTCTTGGATAATAAAATTAAAATAGAACACCATCTGATTCCTGTGTTAAGTAGGTAAAGTAGAAGATTCTCTACTTCCTGCTTTAAGTATCTAAGATAGAACAGTCTCTGATTCTTGCATTATTGTTTTTAGGTAATAACAGTATCTGATTCCTGGGATGACTATCTAACATACAACATTCTGTTATTGCTGCGTTATATTTCTGAGGTAGAACATTATCTGTTTTCTGGGTTAAGTGTTTGAAGTAGAATAGAATCTAATTCCTGGGATGACTATCTAACATACAACAGTCTGTTATTGCTGCGTTATATTTCTGAGGTAGAACATTATCTGTTTTCTGGGTTAAGTGTTTGAAGTAGAATAGAATCTGATTCCTAGGACAAGTATCTAAAGTAGAACAGTAATTACATTGTTAAGTACCTTAAGTGCAACTGTATCTGATTCCTGCGATAAGTGTGTAAATTAGAATGGTATCTGATTTTTAAAACAAAGATCTAAGGTAGAACAGTACTTTATTTCTGTGTTAAGTACTTAAGGTAGAACAGTACTTTATTTCTGTATTAAGTACTTAAGGTAGAACAGTATGCGAGTCCTGCGTTTAGTATCTGATTCCTGGATTAAGTGTCTAAAGTGGAACAGTATCTGATTTCTACGTTAAATATCTAAGAAAAGTATATGATTCTTAAGTTAATATTTAACCTAACAGTATCTGACTCTTAGGTTAAGTGTCTAATATAGAACAGCTTTCGACTCGGAATTGAGTTGGAAAACATCTAACAGGAAGCTCACTAAAGAATACTTTTTGTACTAGATACGTTAAATATGACAAAATGAGTAAAATTTACTTCATTTTAGTTTAGTGGGTTTACTTAACATGCAGGACATTTGTCTTGAAAGGTTAGGATTAGTTTGCGTTTAATTAATTAAAGGTGGTAAAATGAGTTGATGGGCACGTGACTGGTAAAATTTTTTTCGTGAATTGTTTGTTTGTTTTGAATTTCGCGCAAAGCTACTCGAAGGCTATCTGCCCTAGCCGTCCCTAATTTAGCAGTGTGAGACTGGAGGGAAGGCAGCTAGTGATCACCACCCACTGCCAACTCTTGGGCTACTCTTTTACTAACGAATAGTGGAATTGACCGTCACATTATAATCACATTGCAACCGTCACGGTTGCAAGGGCGAGCATGTTTGGTGTGACGAGGATTCGAACCCGCTACCCTCAGATTACGAGTAGAGTGTCTTAACCACCCGGCCATGCCGGGCCTCGTGAATTGTAAAAGGTGACACCAGATAATTAATAACAATCTGGCCGAAATCTCATCGAAAAGCAACTGTTTTCTGATCACACGTGATGTCCTTGCTAAGGTGCTCGTTTTTCTTTTATTATGACCTTATATTTCACAATGAATGAATATTTCTAGCACTGAATATATTCATTCACAAGTATAAATTAATGATAGAGAAATTTTTGAAACCTCAACAGGATGTGGAGAATGGGGGCAAGCCTTTATGAGGCGTAATCACATTCGTCGTTTAACGCCCGCAGTAGGCTCTAAACAGGCTATTAATTTAACGCAGATGAAATATTTTCAAGCTGTAGTTAAAACTGTTCGCCATAGCGTTATTTGGTATGAGCAATTAGCCTTACACGCCCTTCGTAACTCATTATCCCTAGTTATACTTTATATGTGTTTTCCTAAGAGTATTTCTGATAGTAGTGTAGAATAAAATTCAGTGTAATTTAAAAGAGAAATGATATTTTATAGTTAGATATAAAGTTATTTTTGGAAATTTGTAGTTAAAATGGCGAATGAGGTAATGTTGCTCACGAGAATTTTGGTTTTTGAAGTACATATTGGGAAGTTTAGCGTTGATTGTTTGAGATATGAGTCTTGACGTTTGGACAGGCAAACAATGAGATACAAACTCGCGTTAATCCTTAATCCTGTGTCACCTGCGGAGGTTCGATGACCGCGATGGGCATAGTCTACTTAGCCCGTTGTATAGCTTTATGTTTAAAATCAAACTAATTTACTTCTCTATGAGGATGCCAGCTGATGCTGTGGATACTGGGTCTGACCAACCGAATTAAAATCAATGTGATACCACAAAATATTGCCCGTATCACAAACTTTGGATGTGTTATAAGCGTGGCCGTCAGTAATTTAAGATTATGTTCTGCTTTTCTTCTGGTAAGTAGTGCAATATTAGGGATTAAGGCACAATACTTAAGTAGCTTTGCCTTAAGTATAAAATAGAAACAAAAATATTCCTATGTGGACTATATAGTATGTGTGTAAACGGATGTCATTAGAATACTTTACTTCACTTTGTTTAGAAAACGGAGAATTTCAGGATTTTATTTAACTTGCAGGATGTGTCCAAATGTCTTTTCTCATTGGCCAATTATACAGGATTTATTCAAAATGTCTGTCTTCAAAAATCGATGCAATAGTATTGAATACCTTCATTCCAGTGTTTAGCGCGATTATCTAAGGAACTTGGAAAGAAACAAGAAAACCAGTGTTAGTTTTCTTAATGTAGCAATGTTATAGAATTTTTAGAAATCGTATAAATATCAACTTCACGACACTTTCTTCCTTCCAATATACTGAATAGCCACTAGAATAGTATACTTACAGTCATGACTACTGTATATTCAATAGGAATATGTGGTAAAAGCACCTCCTAGTGTCTAAGAGCAACATATTTTGACAATCGAAAAAATAGTTTTTAAATTTCAATTTCATGAGCCATCTCTCAGAGAAAAAAATAGCCTTAAATATATCATTATCATACTGTATCCATGGCAATAGTTTCTCAGATTTAATATAAGTCCTCCTGTTTGTAAAACAACTAAGTTTAATTTTACCCCTAGTGAGAAAAAACAGCATTATTTTTCAATTAATGTAGTTGTTTTGTTAAGGAGCACATAATTGACTACAACAACAGCATTGGTGTTCATAGGCTTAAGAAAGTCATGAGACAAGAATATTTTTGCCATCCTCCAACAGTTCAACCCTATTAATGTTACTTAAGTAAAATAATACATTAAATTTTAACATCAATAAAATCATATAACTTTACTAATTGCTTCATGTAATAGTACAACGTTGTTCTGATAGTTCACATACTGACTTATCACGCGAGTCCTTTATACCAAAAGCATTACAAGTTGGGTCTGAGTAGGGCCTGGCATGGCCTAGCGCGTTAAGGCGTGCGCTTTGTAATCTGAGGGTCGCGGGTTCGCGCCCGAGTCGCGCCAAACATGCTCGCCCTTCCAGCCGTGGGGGCGTTATAATGTGACGGTCAATCCCACTATTCGTTGGTAAAAGAGTAGCCCAAGAGTTGGCGGTGAGTGGTGATGACTAGCTGCCTTCCCTCTAGTCTTACACTGCTAAATTAGGGACGGCTAGCACAGATAGCCCTCGAGTAGCTTTGTGCGAAATTCCAAAAACAACAACAACAACAACTGGGTCTGAGTATCATCAAACGAACCTTTAGGCTTAGAAAAATCAGTCTTATATATCTCAAAAGTAAGTTATTTAATGGGTTGGGCTTGGAAGACCCTTGGGTTTCCAATTTGTTATGTACGCCAACAAATGAGAAGCAAAATAAAGTGTGCTAATACCGAGTTAAATCAATGGTTATACTGAGTTATAATTTTAGATTTATAACTTAAATAGTTTGAATACACAGGTCGGAAGTAAGATGGAAAAGCCAGAAGTAAAATTTACAGGTCAAAAGTAAGATGAACAGGTAGAAGTAAGATGGACAAAAGAGAAGTAAAATTCATAAACCAAAAGTAAAATAAATAGGTTAGGAGTAAAGTGTGCAAACCCAAGCTAAGATAGACAAACAAGAAATAAAATTTACAAATCAAAGTAAGATGGACAGTGAAGACGTAAGATGGACAAATCAGAAGTGATATGGGAAACCAAAAGTAGAATGGACAGGCTAGAAAGAACTATTCGAAGCATTTTCGTTTTTCGACCAGGATAGATAGCAACACACATGCACACTTTCTCTCTCTCACACACACATATATTTATACATAATAGCAGGGTGTGGATCCTGGGGATGGAGGGTATTCCCCCCCTTCATTTTAGGTGGGGGTATGATGCATAAAATCATCCCCCCTACAGTTTGGTCTGTTGAATTGTTTTATTGCATCACAGGCCTATAAATTGTGTGTTTGTTCTTGTGATTCTCGTGTTCTTACCAATCGAATTACGTAATTAGGCGTAGGTGTAGGCTTTTTCAGTGGCCGAAATGTACATCTTTAATATAAGCGTGCTTCTAAGCTTTTTGATCTAAGCGATAGTTCGTAAGTATCAGTCAGTAGACCTAAGTATACATGCAAGTATTGTAGCAACAAGATTTCTCTGTGACTGCATGTTTACACCTTTCAGATTCACGTAATCAGAGATTACCAATTTGCAAATTGAACAGTCCACATAAGTGGTTTCAAAAATCATCTTCCCCATCGGGTGTAAAAAATCTACGCTCGTACATAATAGTATACGTATCTTGTGAACAGCAGAGAAGGCATAAGGTTCTCAGTGGGTAACACAGGGGGTTGGGGTGAGATCCAAATTTTGACGCCTCATGTCACTCCCCGGAAGGCACTAAGAGTATATGCTAGGTTTTGCAACAATCTGAATAGCAGACTCTAACACACAGTCTTTGTCAAATAGTGGTTTATATTATACATATGTTCTCATTTTGGATGCATAATTATATTTTAAATTTTCCTATACGCGTGACTGGATCACTTAAGACGTTTTCACTATCACGATCCCACTCTCCGTCTTATGCGTATGTTAGAAGGTTGTTAGCATTGCACTGTTGTTAACTATAATGTTTCCTCAAACTACTAAAGCAACCTTGAAAATAAACTTATCTCTCTCTAATGGAATAACTAAAGAGAAATTCACCAATCTTTCATCACGAGCCACTTCTTTAAATGATTCGAACTCCGATGAAATATTTAATCTGGAATGTTTCCAATCTTGTTTTTTTTGTGGGTTATTTTTCATTGCAAAACATTCTTAAATATATTCAAAAATATTTTCGTAAACATTTGAATGTGGTAATTGTTTGTTTAAGTGGTACCAAGATTATTACTTATAGACCTAACTCTTTCATTGCCACATTTATAGATAAATAAACTCTTCCAGTGCCAGTTTTTTTTTAATGGGAAACATAAAGAAAAAAAAAGAGAGACGTTTTTATATATAAAATTATATAATTATTGATCTGAAACTTCAAGTTTGTGAATTTTGCAATGTTTGAGAGGAATACTTTCTCTTGACGATGGTACCGAATTCCAATCTTTCGTGTGGTTAATATTTTACTTTTCACAGTGAAAATAAAGGTTAGTTATATACTGTGTGTCCTACATATGTGAGATGTAGTTTGGTCCTATGGTAGAGTTCTGGAGTTCTGAGCAAGCGAACGAGGTTAGAATTCATGCGACGCCTTACAATATTCTCCACACTTTAAGCTGTATGTATATTATAAGAGTAACAGTAATTCCCCGCGTAATTGGTGGGTTGTAGGGGAACTGCTTACTGGTTGCATTCTGTCTGGTCAGTAGTCCAAAATTAAAAACAGTGGTACACTACAAATCATGTTTTCCCATGGTAATGCTAGAGGACGGGGTCATATGTGGACCCAAGCGAGTGTTGCAGAGGGGTTTTAGCAATATTTTAATAGCTTTTGAGTGAAAGTAAATATGTCAATATAACATTTTTTTATTAAGAAGCTAGTATTGGTATTTTTCTCAAAATGTTGTAATGTCAGCTGATTAATTAATTTGCTAGTAATTTACATCAGTTTTATATGAGACATTTACAAATCAGAATTAGGGTAAAGAGTAATAAGACTATTGTGTTAATATAACATAATAGTTTTACTTAATTTCTAACTTTACCAATCAGTGAAAAGAACATGCGAACCAGTGAGCCTTATTCTAATGTTTGAGCAATATTTTTAGCTTTTTTTATTAAGAAGCTAGTATTGGTATTTTTAAAGTTAAGAAATATTTTATGTGGACAAATGTTTATTTCGTCATACAAGTTTTAAAACTGCTTGTGTCGTTGTGGTGTTTTCTGACAATCTCTGGGTAAACAGATAATAATATTAGCAACAATCTCTTTATTGCAATTCAGTTATCTTCATATCGTTGGTACTGGAAATGTCAAGTTGATTGGCATTAACGTACAACATAATTATTTTTTGAAAAGAACAGCAGCTGTCAGTATATCGTATTCTTGTTATAGATATATTACGGTAATATCAGCTAAACCTAATAAGTATGTAACTCCTACTGGTTATAATACAACAGTGGATAACATTGAAAATGATCGAGAGGTGGCGCTTTGTATTAGATATAAAAGTGGAACCTTCTAAAGCAATATGTTAGATTGACAGCTATTATCAAAGCGTGAGCGCCCACTACCCTATATTTTCCTCTTTATTCTTATAATTAACAGAAATACCTATTTTGTCATGTATTTTACAAAAGTTTCTATATTTACGAGGTTAGATAAGCAAGAAATACAAATATTCAAACAAAAGTGACATATTTAGTGTAAACATTTTGCATAAAAATGTTATGAAACATGTCTTGTAAGAATCTTTATATTTACGCATTCTTCTTCAGTATATTTGTATTTCTTTCACGTGTGTCACTCCTGTCCAGCCACTAACAGCCTCAGTTGTTGGATATACTACTTGAATCCATGCGGATCAAAGAAACTATTGATTTCACCTTTTAATGGACTGTTCTTGTCTTGTTTTTGGTAGAAAACTAAGAATATGATTCTGTAAATAATTTCATCAGCTTAGGAAAATGCAGCATTAAGTTATATTGTATTAATAACAGGAATATTTGTCAGTTTAAAAAAACAAAACTGTAACAGTCTTACCTTTCAACATTTATTCCAGGTAGAAATTTGTTAAAGTTAATTATTCCAGGGAACAAAACTACATTTAATGAAAGGCGGTTATCGTAGGTTGATGGAAATGGATATGAAATGAACTTGTGGTGTGTTAAAGTAAGTACCTTATGTCAAATAGAATGTACCATCTGTAAATCTAAAATCAAATGTGATAAAAGCGAGCTTAAATAAACTCCTCAACGTCCATCAGGATCCCAATATAAAACCCAAGTAAATCCTTGCATCAAGATCTATTTCATCATAAAATATTTCACCTGATCAAATAAAATTCAAATTCATAGATCAGCCAACCATTGGCATCTTAAAGTACAACCATAGAGCTTGCAGATGAAAAGCAGGACATTCTAATTTGATATCTCGGACATTCATTAAATGGAGAAAATAAATCCACAGTTCTGACTTACACTGTACAAAGAGAGGAGAGCTTGTGTGTGGAGGTTAGCTAGGCAGCAACAATGTCCAACACAAGTTTCAGAACTATCGATGATATTGTTGAAACTTTCAAAGTAATGTCTAAATATTCGATACTGAGAGTTTTGATATTAGCAGAACAAAGCTACTATCAGGTGTTTTGAGTCCAACTTTCACTTCTGCTTTGATTACGTTGTATGAAATGCAAACAACTTTTTCACTGCAGTATGATCTAACAACACAGACACAAGAGACAAATGGACCTCTTGATATGATACACGTCCCCAACATATGATGACATCTGGTGCAAACACTACGATTTTCCTCACCCATGCAGATGGAAAGTCTGTTGCCAAGCATATGGTGGAAACATTACTGGATGATTACATGCCATTGGAATCCATAGTTACATTATGTGGCGATAAACCAAATGTTAACAAGGCAATCTTTAGAAAAGTTTCTATGCTAGTTACAGCTACTGATTCGGAATGGAATGGTCTGTTTTGGTATAGATACATGTAATCTTCATAAATTCCATAATGCCTTCAGCAAGAGCATAACAGAGTATACTCAGAAAAATATAACAGTTAGCCACAGACATATCTGCACTATTCAAGATGTTGTCTGAAAGAGGGGGGATCATAAAGGCATACAAATAAATCTTGACCTTCCATGCACAAGTTCGTTAAAGTACATCATTGAGCAGTAGTCAGGACATCATTGAACAGTAGTCAGGACATCATTGAACAGTAGTCAGGACATCATTGAGCAGTAGTCAGGACATCATTGAACAGTAGTCAGGACATCATTGAACAGTAGTCAGGACATCATTGAGCAGTAGTCAGGACATCATTGAGCAGTAGTCAGGATAAGGGAATATATGTCAAAGTTAAAGAGGGATCAAAAGACAATGTTAAAGAGTGCTAATTACAAGAGGATAAGGTAAGTAATAAGATGACCTAACTTAAAAGTCAAATCGTTCTTTTTGGTGTCAGTTAAAGTTAAGGTTTTCTCAAATACTTCCAAGTTGATCAACCTATGATTCACCTGCTGTGCAGTCGAATGCTGGTTTGCCCTATTCCGAGATGGTTTGTCAAAGCAGATGTTGTTGATGGCATAACTCCAGAAAAACCCACAAATCTGTGTGTGGTGTTACATATTATAACTAATTTCGGAAGTCTCCGATTTATTACGTCACGTATTACTATTTTAAATAACTGTAAATTTAAATTTGAAAGTTAGTTAAAATTTAATGTGTATCAAATTATGATATTTGTCAACAAGAATGATACACACAAGTTTATTTGTTAATACAAATGTATTTTAATATACAAAAAAGAACAATACAATTTATAATAACTGTTATCACTAATAGTTGTTACAAATGATGGTTTATATACAAAAGTTTTACAAACTTACAGAAAAAGCCGATTCTTATATCCTGTTTGGATCTGAATATTTTATCGATGAGCAGATTAATTCTGAGTGGATTGGTTTGGTTTGTTTGGAATTTCGCGCATAGCTACATGAGGGCTATCTGCGCTAGTCGTCCCTAAATTAGCAGTGTAAAACTAGAGGGAAGGCAGCTAATCATCACCACCCATCGCCAATTCTTGGGCTACTCTTTTACAAACGAATGGTAGGATTAACCGTAACTTTATAACGCCCCCATGGCTGAAAGGGCGAGCATGTTTGGTGTGACGGGAATTCGAACCCGTGACCCTCAGATTACGAGTCATGTGCCTTAACCATCTGGTTCCGAGTTTATATTGTCACACCTCGCATAAGTAAGAAAGCTTGATTGGCCTAACACCCTTACAAGCTGACTTTTCCTGACGAAGATATTTAATGTCCTTGTAGAAATACTAAAGTTCGAAGTTAATTCACTGAAGTTGAACGGTTTGTTTGTAATGTTGAAAATCTATAAACGTTCTTGGTCAAATTCTTTAGTTTTCCGATTAATAAGCGTTAATCACAATTGTAGCTTCCGTAGCCTATCGCACACTGACCTGTAGTAATCTTCTGTCTCTTGGCTAGATCTTTTTATATGAATCACGTGAGACTTTAGAATGTTCACCAAAGTTCGAACACGCTAGAGTTTTCGTAAAACAAATAATATTGATTCTTACTCCCAAGAATCTACAAATTTTGAGAACAGGCAGGAGTTACATAATACACAGTCATCAATATATGTCACATGCAAAAAACAACAACTTATATTCAAACAAATGTCGGTACTAAAATAAATGTATAACTGATTTTTACAACTGGCATTAAAAAGTAGTTAGATGGTAAAAGTACTGACTGTATAGAAGCAAGACAGGAACTTTCCAAGATAAAAATAGAGGCCCAATAAATAGAAATTCTTGGAATACGTACACTGTAGTATCAAATTGTTTGATCACTAGGCTTTTTTAAAAAACAAGTTGATCAAAACTTTAGTTTGTTTGTCTCCAGTGAAAGGATTTCATTAAGATTTTTTTTCAAAGATGTAGATACCTTTTCTGAACAACTGATGTTTGAAGACAATATTATAATTAATATTACAGACAAGTTAAAAGTATACCAAACATAAGATTATTTAGTGGACAGGGAAAGGGCGGATCATTTCTGACAAATTAGAATACAGACTTCTGCTTCTCCTTTTCAGTAAAGCATTAGACGTACAAAGAAGTTTGTTAAAACAAATGTTGTCAGTAAAGACAGAATTGTTATTGAAGAGAAGTTTTCAGGTTCTGACAAACTTGAACCCCACAAAATTCCACTAAATAATGAATTGTTAATATGTACTAAAATGGCTTACGGTAACTATAAATCAAGGACAGGACGAAAAAAAGTGCTACAAAAGTGAGACAGAAAAGTAAAAGAGAAAAGTATGAGCTTGAAAAAAATAGGATAGAAACTGAAAGAAGGAAGCAAACACTGTCCGCTTCTTAAGAGACAGAAATAATTGTTGAGGAAGGAAATGAAACTGAAAATTTACTTTTTATAGAAAGAAGGAAAGATGAAAAAAGCAGTAGAAAACAATGATACGAATGGAGAAGGTGTGACATAGAGGATGATAGTGACAGCCACAGTAAAGACAGAAAGCTTAAGAAAAGAAATGAACAAATGTGTCAAAGAATGTTGAACAACTAGTGGAGAAGAAGCTAGGCAGAGCAACCAGTGTTAGTCGTTTGTAGAAAGGAAACATGAAAATAAATGTAATCCTTCATTAGCAATGGATGGAGGAAATGCAGAATCTAGTTCATCTTCTAAAAATATTCACTCAATCGGACAATGTATGTTTGTTCCATTCCCAGAAATATGTTTTCATCAAGGTAACAGTTACTGATTTACTTGTGACAATTACAAAGAATCTTCATCACATTTAGTCATCGTCTGAGGTTATTGCAATCGTTACCCATTATGTAAGTTTAGTATATCCAATCCCCAAAGGACTATTTTCCAGTGCACTGTCAGTTTACTTCTATTGTTACAACTTTGCCTATTGAAATAATCTTACTATTCTAAATATTGTTTAAGATGGTATAGATAAAGAATAGATCTTTTTAAACGAAAAATATTCACTTCATTCTATGAAGGCCCCGCCCCATTCAGCCATTGTTTAAGAGAATTGTGATACATCTACCCATTAAATAAGTTCAGTATATAAAGTCTAATAAAAGGGACATAGTTATCAATACTATATTAATTGTATTTCTGTTCTTAACTTTTTAATCATGAATATATCTAGTCAATGTTTAATGAGATAAAGATAATTGTGTTAATTTTATTAATTAAAATTCAAAGTGTGAGATAGCGAATGAAGGAGGCAAACACTTCTTTCTTTAAGACGTTGGTCAGAATGCGTATAGATGCACCTGCTTTATTTTTCAATATTTCTGGCTTTTATTTTCAAAAATATTCTTGCACTGTGATTTACACACATATACTGTAATGTATAGACAGTTATTATCTGTTATTCGTTAGCTTACTCGGAGCGTGAATCCGTGGCTCACGAGAAGATTTCGATGTACGTTGGGTCTGTGGGTGCGGTATGAGTGACAGATAAATGTGACAAGAAAGTTTGTAGCCCAAGTTAGGCGCTGTTGACTGGCTGCTTTCCCTCTAGCCTCTCAGTTCATTTTAATCAATTTTACATATTAAATCTATATATCCACTTATTTAGCTCCAGCTTATTCCAAAACTACGTAGAAACTAAAGCATGTTTGTCATTGTGGGTGTTGTATTTCGTGTAAATGTAGTCGAGGCCCGGCATAGCCAGGTGGTTAAGGCACTCGAGTCATAATCTGAGGGTCGCCGGTTTGAACGCTCGTCACATCAAACATGCTCACCCTTGCAACCATGGGGGCGTTATAATGTTACGGTCAATCCCACTATTCGTTTGTAAAAGAGTAGCCAAAGAGTTGGCGGTGGGTGGTGATGACTAGATGCTTTTCTCTAGTCTTACACTGCTAAATTAGGGACGGATAGGGCAGATAGTCCTCGTGTAGCTTTGTGCGAAATTCAAAACAAGGTTTATCTTGCTAGTCGTCTCTAATTTAGATTTTGCCATGTTTTTACCCAATGTAACACAGGAGATGTCAGTGGGAGATGTTGACAACGCTAATGCTTGAACACCAATGACTAAATTTCGTTACGTGTTTACCGACTAACGCTTGGTTTCAGTATGGTCTTAAACTTTTAACCAGTTAGTATTTAGGCCAATTTCATAGTGTTCACATTTTCCCTAGTAAATGCTAAAAAAGTTTTTTATTTTTATTTTTCCTTTTCTTATTTTCATCTTTCAAAGCTCTACTCAAATAAGTGGTTGAGTTTAACAACACAAAATGCATATTTTTTCTTTATGTTCATTGGTCTTAAGATTTTAGCCAGTAGTGTATAACTTGAAAAAAAACAACATTCTTTTTAAATCTTTAGTCTAAGACCTTACACTTTGCTCAGGGTTTGAAACAATGAAGTCCACTTCTTTATGTTGGCCAAAGTTTAGAGCAATGAAGCTGAAATCTTTACTCTGGCTTTGTTTTAGGACCACGAAGTATAATCTTTACCTAGGCCTAGTTTTAGGATAATGAAATTACAATCTTTACATAAACAATAATTTGAAACATTAAATTATAAAATGCAAGGTTGTCTTGCATAAATACACGCAACAAATATTTAATTCATAACTTCATTCCTTTTCCTAGATGGCATATTTTCGGATATTTCGGATATAAAGCCATCGAAGGGGCTATCTGCACTAGTCATCCTAATTTTGATCTGATATTCTTAGAGGGAGCTATTGTAATAGAATAGTGGAACTTTTTTATGAGGGGCAAAGAGTAATTTCTTCTAATTCTTTGCACCAATAAGATGCGTATCGCAGACTTCGGCTCTACAATTCGACACGTTAACTATTAGACCGTGTTCAGCCCATCAGGTCTTAGAACAGTGCAGTCTTTAATAAACGTGGAAAATATTTTACTCAGATCACTTTGTCTGTTACCTAGGTTACACCTGCATAAAACTACTGTACAAAAATAGTTATTTGAAACGTCTGGATCCTGATAGACGGAGGAAGGAAAAATAGGTAAATAATGAAGATTATCCAGCAGTTTCCACTTCTCTCTAAGCAGCACAAAAATTTCCCCAAAAAGTGTGGCATGCCACCTTTTAAAAGTTATGTTTTAAATTTTTAGAATTTCATGCAAAATTACATCAGTGTTCTGCATACATAATTCCCTAATTTTGTATTCCTAATTTAGAGGGAATGAAGCTAGTGAATATCATTAAGTGCCAATTCTTGAGGGACACTTGGTTCATTGAATAATGGAATATGACTGTTATTGTTACAGCAAAGCCATGGTTACAAAGTGCGGAGAGCGTTTTTACAGCAAATCATGATGGACCAGATAGGTTGAAGGTAGAGTTAATAAAACAGAATCAACATTAACTGTGAATAAAAGGGTCTCAGATCCAATGTTCATCAGCTTAAAACACAAATACGAGTAAAATAGTCTCAGATACATTGTTCGTCACTTCAGAAATAACAATAACAACTACGGGTAAAAGGGTCTTGGATACATTGTTCGTCACGTAAGTAATAACAATGAATAAAAGGGTCTCGGTTACATTGTTCATCACGTTAGTAACAACAATAACTACGAGTACAAGAACCTTGGATTCTATTCCATTTGAGTGACTAAATGGCAACAGTGGCAAACAAAGTAAACATAAAACTACTGAGTATAATTAATAATAATCTTGCTTAGTACAATTAATAGTAACCGCAATGGGTGACTGACCAGACAGCAACAGTACTAATAACGTGTATCTTGTGTCGTGGCTAATGATTTAGCTCGGTGAGAGCTTTTTCTACTCAGACTTATGAGTTCTGTTCTGATAATCTTATATATATAACAAAATCACAGGTGTAAACTATTTTCTTACTTAAGCCTAACGATGTTGTTAAGGCTTATATGAATGAAGCACGTAAACAGTCCATCTTCGAAAAATCAAGTAATCAGATATAGTAAAAAACAAACAAAAATACATGAATGTCGGGTCGCTTTTTGTTAAGGTTTCAAGTAAATAAAGTTAAGAAGAAATACGGTTGAAGAAAGTTCCATACAAAATTATACCTATTCCAATGTGAGAACAGCAGAAAGTGAAGAGAGGTTTATAGCCCGTGTGAATGATAAAAAGCAACTAATAGTTAAAACAGACATTAGGTAAGAAATATATCTTGTTAAGTGGGATTCAGGTATCACGTGATGCTCAGAAGATGGAAATATCACCTTCGTCAAAATACAGAGTTTTCAATGTTGAATTACCATACCTGTAAATAACAGCTCATACGGTGGTGTACGATTTATTAGTGAAATTTAAGTAAGTGACCTTCAACCATGCCGTTTAAAGAACGGTTGTGTAAGAATTGAGCCACAAGATGGCGACTCCTATTTCCTTGGCTGGGGGAAGGTAGCCTTGAATTTAAGTGTAGCAGTTGTAAAGGTAACCTTGAAGGCTCTGTGTTTTGTCCGTATACCCTGTACGCAAGGTATTGGTTTTGATTCACTTACATGAAACGGTTATAGTACATTTCGAGTAATACCATATAACAATGTATAATATACTATATAACAGTGTACCACACCGTACCACATAATAATCTACTACTGTGCTACTTAACAGTGTACTACTGTGATGCATAACACTATATTACTATACCCCATAGCAATGTACAACTATACTATATAACAGTGTACTACTATACTACACAATAATGCACTTCTATAGTACACAATAGATAATATCCAATATTACGCTGAATAACAATGTACTACTGTACTATACAATAATCTACTCCTGTGCTACTTAACAGTGTAATAATACACTACATAACAATACACTACTGTGATGGATAACAGTGTATTACTATACTACATAACAATGTACTACTATAGTACATAACAATCTACTACTGTGCTACATAACAGTGTACTACTACATTATATAATAATGTAATAATGCATAACAGTGTAGTACTATACTAAATAACAGTGTACTAATTTAGTACTAAATTAGATAACAATGAATCACAAGTGTATAACAGTTTATTATTTTTCTGGACAACAATTCATTGTTTGTTTTGTTGATTATCGTAGAAAGATAATCAAGGGCTATATGTGCCAGTCGATCTTGGTTTTAAAGTGAAAGACTGGAAGGAAAACATCCAGTCAACACCAAAGGAACGCAAATTTTAAAACACCTTTATCATATTAGGGTTTGGCTTTCACTCTTATAACTTATAATACAAATAACGATTTACTACGTAGTACAGTATTACCAGTGCTAACATACTAAATACTATAGTAATACTATTATTATTATACAAATAGTGTAGTAAAACAAATATATTGGTTTGGTAATCGATATAGGTAACGGCTAGCGCAGATAGCCCTCGTGTAGCTTTGCGCAAAATTCAAAACAAACAGAGTCATCTTAAGGTTAAATTATTTTTTTGTGGATTGCCCTAATATTTTTGTGTTGTTTTGTTTGCTCCGAAAGCACTATCTTCTGTATTATTTGGTCAATTATTTTTGAGTATGTCTGTGTCACAATTTAACTTACTATCGACTAGCCGTCACTTGACTAGCCAGTTCTTTCTACAATGTCACATTTAAAACACTTTTATTTTGACTTCTTAAACACTTAACTGTGATATCAACATTTCTGATTTATTTACTTATCTGGCTTTAGATATTTTATAAAAAGTGTAGAAGTGTGGAGGTAACATTATTAGAGTAAACTAAAACATTGAGGTCATTATTTAACAATAACCAGTTTAAATTTACTTTTGTTACACAAAATCATACATATATATGTATTAATTTCAGCTCTATATAGTTCATAATTTCAAATCTATATTTTATTACTTTGATTTTATATTTTGTTTTTGAACGAAGGGCGTCATTACATCATGATCATGTAATAATCTAGAAATTTTGCGTTGTAAGTTATAAACACTACAACTCCTAGAAGCGGTGAATTAATGAATAAATTCAGTGGGTTTATCAGTTAAGTGCTAGTACTGACAGTTATCACGTTTATTGTCTTACTCGATGGAATACACAGGAATTTCGACAAGTACACTGCAATAGTACTATACAAAGGCCTACTAATTTATATTCTAAGGTATCAGCTGGACACTATATCATAGGCTTGGTACTTCATAGTCTAATGTATCTGCTAGACAAGATATTATTGGCCTACTTATTAATTATCTAACGTTTCATGCTTGCTTGTTTGTTTTGAATTTTGCACAAAGCTACATGAGGGCTATCTGCGCTAGCTGTCTCTAATTTAGCAGTGTAAGGAAGCTTGTTATCACCACCCATTGTCAACTCTTGGGCTACTCTTTTATCAAAGAATAGTGGGACTGACTGTAATATTATATCGCCATCATGGCTGAAAGGGTAAGGAGGTTCAGTATGACGGAAATTCGAAACCGCGACCCTCAGACTGCGAGTCAAGCGCCTTAACCACCTGGCCATGCCGGGACCTAACGTGTCAGTTCTACACTACACAATAGCCCTACTAAGTTGCTATTTAACGTTATCAGTTCGACGCTATATAACAGGCCTACTAAGTTGTTACTTAAAGTATCAGTTCGACGCTGTAGAATAGCCTACTAATTTACTACCTAACATATTTGCTCGACGCTATACAATATACCTACTAAATATCTATTCAATTTACCAGCTTGATACTATAAAATAGCCCACTAATTTATTATCTAACGTATCAGCTGAACGCAATACAGTAAATTCACTATCTAATGTATATGTTCGACGCTATACAAAATGTCTACTAATTCAGTTATTAATATATCTCTTTTATGCAATGAAATAGGCCTACTAATTAACTATCTAAGTTATATTCTCGATGGTGTGTAATAAGTCCACTAAGTTAATATCTATCGTATTTGCTCGACGCTGTAAAACAGCCTATCAATCCACTATCTATCGTATTTACTCAACGCCATATAATATCCCTGATAATTTTCTACCTAACGTATCAGTACGATGTTATATACCAACTAATCCACTAACTAACGTATCGGAATGCTATACAATAAGTCTGCCAATTCACTATTTAATGTATCAGTTCGAAGCTATATAATAGCCAACTCATTCATGATATAACCTATCAGCTAATTTACTATCTAATGTACCTTCTGTACGCAATATAATCGGCCTATCTATGCTCGATGCCATACAATAGACATGCTAATTAACAGTCTAATGTATTCTATAGTATTCAAAAGGTTTACCAATTCACTGTTTAACGTAACTGCTAGACTCGATATAATTGGAATACTGACTATCTAACACATCTGCTCAACGCTATGCTGTAGGCCTGCTAATACATTATCTAACGTATCAGTTGAACGCTATAGAATAACCTACTAATTCACTAACGTATTTGTTCGACGCTATACAACAGCCTGCTAATTCACTGTCTAACTTATCTGCTCGACTTTACACAATAGCCTACTATCCCACTGTCTAACCTATCAGCTCATAAGTGTATAGTAGTCTAATAGTTCA
Source organism: Tachypleus tridentatus (assembly GCF_004210375.1). NCBI lineage: Eukaryota > Metazoa > Arthropoda > Merostomata > Xiphosura > Limulidae > Tachypleus > Tachypleus tridentatus. The sequence goes on from NC_134836.1 coordinate 27,279,092, forward strand.
CTATCTAACGTATTTACTCGACGCTATACAAAAGCTTACTTATTTACTATCATTTTCGTATCAAAGGCTATTTGAAATCTCTCGCATTGGTCTACCATATGGCTTAGAGATAGGCCTAACCTTAGGTACCCCTTATAATTAAAAGGTAAATAATAAATAAAAAAATTCCAACAATAAACTACAACTTGACAAAGTTGACCTACATTACTTCGAAGGCCAATTACTTGTAAAAGGGATATTTGCCAAAGAAAGAATTTCTGCCCATTTACCGTCTACTAAGAGGAAGGGAAGCGAGGTGACTTATAAAAAACTCATTTAGCCGGTTGTAAATTAACGTCTGCTCTAAAAAACAGCCAGGAAAACAACCTGAATAGCTGGTAAGATAGGAAGTTGACTGCTAAATTTGTTCGGCCTCTTTTTGTTTTTTATTTATTGTCAAAATCAGGTCAGAAACAAACTAATTACAGAAGTATCAATTACTTCTGGTCTATAGTACCAGAAAATGAAATAAGGTGAGACACAACAATGCTTGCATAAATTGCACTCCGTAAAACAAATAAAGAAACAGCGAAAATTTGTTAAATATAAAAATGAAATGGCCATCAATTTTTGAAATCGTATTTAATCCATCATTTGAAATAATATTACAGTGTTATAGTTTAAATCCAGCAATTAAATATTTTTAGTTTCATTTAGATGTTTAATAATTATTTTATCGTATTTCATAAGTTACGGTATTTCAAATTTTACTTTTTGGTGTTTAACATTCAACTAGAGTAGGTTACCTACTCAGTAACTAATATAGCTAATTAAATTCGCTGTTTTTACGTTCGTACTTGTAAAAATTATAATATATTCTTTCGTCAGTTCACTACCCTTGCTGATCACTTTTTTTTTTTTTTTCGGCCACATACTCAGTAATGTTTTTCGAGGTTATTTCCACCAGTTTAGTGATTTTGTTCAACCATAAATGCACATACTACGCTGGCAATTAAAAATACTCTTTATGATAAAAGTGTAATAATAAATAAAACTAAATGTATTAAAATTTTTAACCAATACTGTTAATATATCTTATTTTTGAGGCGAAAGTAAGTTCGTGCAATATACCTATTGCTTTCCTGGGATTTGCAAATACCATTTTATTTTATTTTTTATTATTTTAAATCTCTTAGTGATTTTGTTCGTCTGTGACCGAATAATACATTATGTCTGATTTTACTTTATTTGTGTTGTTCGTTTGTTTATTTAACAGGCTCTTTCTTCTGTTTCTCTTATAAACATTTTGCTCTCTAAATGGCAGTAATCTTTCTCTATAGCTCTTGCTATGTTTTTGTTGAGTGAGACTGTCCTTGGTATTTTATTTCTATAGTTAAGAGATTTTTTAGCAGATATGTCTTTCTCCATCCCTCCCCCCTTTTTTTGAACGTCTCATTTTTACTTTATTGTGTACTTATGTTATAACTATGTTACACACTTATAAAAATATTAACTTAAATGTAACATGTATTAAATACTTTTGGACGATGGTGTGCAACACAAGTTGTGAAACGTGAGTCAAAAAATATTTACATATGTTATAACGTAACCATTTTAAACTTTTATAGGCCTACTTTATGTCCTCGTTTGTCTCAAAAACATGCGAGCCGATGCTGATTTTCATTGTTAATTTGCCAAGGACAACAGACGAATCGAGTTTAACTGTCTAAAGCTCAGTAAGAATATGCGGAGAGGAGAAAGACGTTAGTTTCACGACGTAAAGAGAAAAAAACTTAGTATCTAGTCTGACCATCACAAGTTTGTTTTAATGTTTCTTCTGTAACATAAACAAAATAATTTAGAATTTAGTCTGACCATTCAGAGTCTGTGTGGAAATATTTTATAACAGCAACATATAACTAGTTTTTATACGGACCAATAAGGTTTCTGAGCAGGTGTTTTATAGCAGCATTATATAACTAGAGTTTAATCCAACGATCTTCTGGATGTACAATGTTTTATGACGTCAACACAAATCTAGGTCTTAGTGTGAATATCTTGAGATTATGTTTGATGTAAAGCAACAATAAAATTTAAAACTTGGTATGAATGCTATAAGTTTACAAACACTTCATGTAGACCCGTAAGTGTTATCTAATCGTCTGAGCCATTCAGAACAGTCAGACTTCGAAGCTAGCTATCTGTTTTCACCGCACTTTTAAGATACTAGGTTTTCAGTTCGCTTTAGATATTTGGCTTAGCCATTAATAAGCCTATTTTAAGAAGATGGATGTAGTTGACGCGGGACAACATTCAAACACAACCCCTATTATAACCTGAGTCTCTCTATTTGATTTCTATTTTAATGTATACTGCTACGTTAATTAACTTCTTCAGTATTTCCTACTGCTTTCTCCTTTGCTGATTTTTATATATTATCTATTATGATTTTCACCATCAAATAACGTCACTCCACTGGTCAGTTTCTTAACGCCTAATAGTATAATCAATTTTGTATTGAAGAAAACAGTCAACATATTTTAACATATTTACTATTGTGCATTTATTTTAGTGTATACGTTTCTTTCAGTGGTTTTCTTTTTTGTCTGTAACGTATACTGTTGGCTGTGTATTGCGCAAGACCCGTCCATTCTCTAAATTTGTAAAAGATTCTTGAGAGTAAGAATCATCAGTGCACGAGGTGTATATGTAATACTTGTGATTCATACTACTGTTGCCAAGCGAACTTTGACGAATGTTCTAGATTCTCGCGTGATACGTATAAAAGTAACTCGCTAAGAGAAAAGAATATTATTATTGGACAGCTGCAGTCAGTGTGTTAGAGGCCTAGGAAGTTATAATTGTGATTAACGACCATGAATTGAAAAACTACAGCATTAGACCAAGAGCATTTACAGGTTTTGAACACTACAAACCGTTAAACTTCAATGAATTACTTCGTACGTTATTCTTTCTAAGAGGACATTAAATATCTTCTTCGAAAATAAGTGAGCTTGTAGGGGCGTGACGATAAACAAGAAAAGACGGCGTTAGCTTAAGCGAGGTGTGACAACCTCACCTCAGAATTAATTTGTTCGTCGTGGACTTAGATCATCGATAAAATATTCAGTTCTAGACCTGATATAAGCATCAGTACTGTATGTAAGTTTGTAAAACTCTTGTGTATAAACTGTTTATTTGTTTGTTTTTGGAATTTCGCATAAAGCTACTCGAGGGCTATCTGTGCTAGCCGTCCCTAACTTAGCAGTGTAAGACTAGAGGGAAGGCAGCTAGTCATCACCACCACCGCCAACTCTTGGGCTACTCTTTTACCAACGAATAGTGGGATTGACCGTCACATTATAACGCCCCCACGGCTGGGAGGGCGAGCATGTTTGGCGCGACTCGGGCGCGAACCCGCGACCCTCAGATTACGAAGCGCACGCCTTAACGCGCTAGGCCATGCCAGGCCTATGTGTATAAACTGTCATTTGTAATAAGTATTAATAATATCCGTTACTATAAATTGTGTTGTTTCATCTTTGTATATTTAAATATATATGTGTTAGAAAAGAAAATTGTGTGTATCAATCTTGTTGGCAAATAACATAAATTTAATACATATTAACATTTATTTAACTACAAAATTCAAATTTCCAATTATTTGAAATAATAATATATAACGTACATAACATAATAAATCTGAGACTCGTCTGAAATAAAGTATAATACATAACAATACAGTGGAGCGCCGTTAAGCCGCGGTATTTGGAGGAGGGGGCAACCTGCTTAACCACGGCTTAAGTGGTCAGCGGCTTAAACCTTTGTGACTGAAAAGCCGAAGTCGCCAACAGCTCCGCTGAGGAGCCTCATTCGGGCCATTGCGTGATCATTATATCGGATTATTGAATTAAAAATAATACTTTAATTACTGATCACTTTTTTCACGTATTTACCGCGGATTAACTTTAATGTATGGAGAAGTGTGATTCGGTAACAATGGCGGCCTCCATAAAGCTGACATAGAGAGCGGATAAGGTAAATTAACGGTCGATTTCTATTGTAATATATTTTATTTTTTTCCAAATTAAAGCAAATCCTTTTTAAATATCCCCTTGAAGTTATAAAGCCAGGATTAAATTCGTAAGCCGCGTTTTTACACGTTCTTAAATTAGCGGTGAGCCGCGATAATCCTCGCTCACATCGCTCACAAGACTTGCTACAGCGGCTTAAGCGATTTCGCGGTTTACTGGTTCGCGGCTTAATAGCGCTCCACTGTACTAAATTAGGCGTCATCTTTAACTTAAAAAGTGTAATCCATTATTCGTGAAAAAAAGATAATCAAAGACATTACTTTAATTGTGTTTGCTTGTTTATTTTGGAATTTCATGCAAAGCTGTACGAGGGCTGTTTGCGCTAGCCGTCCCTAATTTAGCAGTGTAAGATTAGATGGAAGGTAGCTATTCATACCACTCATCGCCAACTCTTGTGATACTCTTTTACCAACGAATAGTGGGATTGATTGTAACATTATAACGCCCCCATGGCTGAAAGAGCGAGCATATTTGATATGACGGGGATTCTAACCCGCGACTCTCGGATTATGAGTCGAGTGCCTTAACCACCTGTCCATGCCGGGCCTATTCATAATTGTGACTGTACATTAGTTATTTTTTCTAATGTTTAATATCACAGTCTGTCCATTTGAAGTAATTCATTAACAACAAAATTACGTTTGTCTTTACTTTAACTCTTCACGAGCATGGTAAAGTGTCGGTCTGTACATTTGAAATTTTATGGTTCGTGTCTCGTTCGTCCAAAAAATCTAGTTCTTCAGTTTGGTGGCATGGATGCGTTATAAAAGTGGTGATAAAGTCCCAATATGTTTTTTGTCCATACTGATGCAACAGTTAGCGGTGGATGGTAGTGTTGACTAGCTGCCTTCATTCGCGTCTATCACTCCAAGAGTCCCCTGCTGGGGTACAGCGGTAAATCTACGGATTTGTTGAATAGAAACTTTTGTGCTTATATTTTCGCTGGCCTTACCTACCTTTCAGTTTATTAAGTTTTCGTTTGAACCTATTTGTTGGTTGAATTTTTGTGCAAAGATACTAGACATTTCTACGAAAACTGTCTTTAACTTCGAAATGACAGACTTTAGGGAGGTTTCTTGTTGGAATTACCAAGTCATCTTCTTCTCATTATATCAACTTAATGGCTAAAACTACGAACATGTTTGTCGATTGGATTCGAAATTATGACACATTTTGCAAGACGAATACTACAGCTAAAAGGTATTGTGAGGTTTTTTGTATTCAGTAACTATTTTCAACAATATTTTTCAGTTTATTTTATTTAATGTTGAAAGAATCTACATTTCTGATTAACAATGGTTGTTGAACTCATTGTATTCACACTCGACAGACATTTTAGTTTAATGGTGTTTTTGTATACTTGCTTTCTCTTGATTGGAACAAATTTATGTTTCAAAGAAGAACAGCTATCTTTCGGTGAATTCATGTTTCGGAGACTGAATTTTCTTTTGCCCCACTTTCTGTTTTTATTTAAATTGCAACTTGTTTATGAACTTTTCTACCATTTTATCTTGTCAACACACCAGACTAATAATATTACAGTCGTACTTCCTGGAGCTTTGTTTTTAGTAGTATTTTCTGTAATTGGTCATGAATGCCTGGAGCTTCATTTTTCGGATGTAACATCTTGTAATGGGTTTAATTTTGTGCATATTAACTTCAAGGTATTCATTTTTATTGTTTGTATTTACTGAAGAAAATAGGCGTGTAGAGTGTATACCTTGTTGACTTTATGAAACAAGTAGTCATTCATGTTTGTATCTTGTGTTGGTGTGAAAACATTTTATAAAGATGCACTGAATGCCTTTGCTTTTTGCTATTGGTCTAGTGTATATTATGATTGGTTCATTTTAACGTATGTGCTGTTTTATGATTTGTCGATTCAGTGAAACAGACGTGTAATTTCGTGATTAAATTTTTTTCAGCACATATGATGATCTGGGATTGATTCGATTGGTGCATTATATTGAATGATAATAATAAAAACTGTAGATATTAAATTAAAGAGTTACATAATGGTTTATAATTGGTTTGTTTATGGCTTTTGCGATTAGTAATATATACGATGTTAAGTGTTTGATTTCATTCAGACTTTGTATTACATTATTAAGAAAATGTCCTCCGCTAGTACAGCGGTAAGACTACGGATTTGCAACGCTAAAATCAGGGGGTTTGATTCCACTTGGTGGACTCAGCAAATAGCCCGATGTGGCTTTGCTGTAAGAAAACATACATACATTAAGAAAACGTGAAGAAATTAAAGACGCATATTACGTAACCAGAAAGTTTTGCTTTCGTGCATATAAATAAAACAACAAAATTCCTTCGAACAAATCGAGTAATTTTTGCAAGATCTTCCCAACTGTTTACATCTATTTGTACAAACAAATTGTGCAGTTATGATGTACAAACGTTACTTCTTGTTTGGTCATGAATATATATTTCCTGTATGAAAAATACAGAAGTTTGGTTTGATATAAAGCCTTTTTCGCGTATCAACAGTAACTCACGTGGTAGCAAACTAGGTAATTCCAGGTAGTTTGGTTTCCATCCTTCCCTTAAATTAGAAAGTTGTACCATTATATAAGTTACTAGGGTGAGATAGAGAAGGTAATTACACTAGACACGCATCCTTCAAGTTCCACTTATCCATACGTCAGTTTTCCTGTAGTGTTCTCACCAAATAATTTTAATCTACGTAGTAGATACCAATTGTACCCACAGACATATCATCTGTATATATACATTGTGACAAAGCAACCCGACTATACGAAGTCTCTGCATCCCGAACAATGTAAACACACAACATTTTACTCTTTTTTTTTAAGAATCGTGAGAGAACCCAAAAAATGTGGGTGAAGCGTTTTGGGAGAGCTTATAGTTTGACTAAATCGATTTACTTAAAAAAAATGTGTATTAATGATGGAACAAGTCATTCAAAGCAATAATACAAATTCAGATATTGAGAATTTTTAAATTTGGGGCCTCATATGGGGATATAAGGAATCGATGAAAATAAGTATCCAGATTTAGACATTCAAAGTTTTCTTAGCTGATCCACTCACTGGGAATCAAGGTGTTTTGGATGCGCTCAGAATTGGTTACCCCGGATTAAAACAGACTTGTGGGTCAGGGGTTTAGGATGCTCTAAAAATTGACTGCCCTAATGAAAACTGATACTAAAATCTTACTCAGAGCAAAGTTTACAAGAGTGATTACATCTTGTATCGATTTTGTTCCAGTGAACTTACATTGGTGATTTACTAATTACTAATAAACGAAAGAAATTTTAAGTATTTTTAAAATAATCGAGAACTAAGTGACATGTAGTTTCAAAACTACAGTTTCAACAGTGATTTTTTTATTAACTTCATGTTTTATGAGTTCTGAAGACTTCATCAAACTGATGATTGGTTACAGACTTGAACAGTTTTGGAAACACTGAATTTTTTGGCCTAGAAAGTTGTTTGGTAAAGATATTCAGAGTAACTGTCTTTAGATATTATCACTGTTATCTTAAAATTACAGCCTAAATCACCTGTAAAAGCTACAATTACTATTGGTTGTGTTACATATTGTAATTTATTTCGGATGAATTTCCGATTTGTTATATTACGTATGATACGTATTACTATTTGAAATAACCGAAATTTTTAATTTTGAAGTTAATTAAATGTTAATATATATCAAATTTATGACATTTGCCAACAAGATTAATGCACACAAATATATTTTATTATACAAACAACATTATAATTTATAATAATGATTGTTACAAATAATGACTTATATACAAATGTTTTACAAACCAACAGACTCAGTTTTGTCTTATACCTAGTCTAGAACTAAATATCTTATAGACGATCCAGGTACATGACGAGCAAATTAATTCTGAATTGATACTGTCACACCTTGCTTAAGCTAGCTAGCTTGGTTGGCCTAACGCCGCTTATAAGTTTACTTTTACCGACCAAAATATTTTATGTCCTTGTTGAAATCCTAACGTTCGAAGTTGAACGATTTGTAATATTCGAAATTTATAAACGTTCCTGGTCCAATTCTGTAGCTTTCCGATTAATAGGCGTTAATCACAATTATAGCTTCCGAAGCCTATAGCACATTAATTGCAGCTGACCAATAACAAAAATAATGCCTCTTGGCACATTGATTTATATAGTTTAAGGCGAGTTTCTAGAACGTTCAATAATGTTTGAACACACTAACACTTTCTTAAGACAAATATTGTCGATATTTACTTTCAAGAACCTTCTACAAATTTAGAGAACGGTCGGGACTTGTGTAATTCACATCCAACAATACATGCCACACGCGTTAAAGCGAAATAAACGTAGGTATCAGAATAAACGTATAACGTTAAATCCGTTACAGTTGCTACTCTGAAAGCAGCACTTTGAGGGTGTCCACAGGATATTAATTCTTTTGCTAGAAACGTCATTGTAATGAAATGTTCTCCTTTCCTTTCAAATATCGAGCTTAGTAGAAGTATGAAAATGATTTACAAACTTCCGAGTATTTAGAAATTACAATGAAACTTCATTTTTTTAACTTTAAAAACTGACAAGAATGAACAACCCAAATGAAAAGTGAAGGGGGAAAGGTACAGATAAACATATTTGAGGTGTTTTTATTGTGTTTGTTTTAAAGCAGGAGTAACCATAAGAAAGAAGATAGCTTTAGACGAACGTTTAAAAACAAACAGTATATTCTTGACAGCTATGTTAGAGAAAGAGTCTGTTTATCCTAAATTCAACTTCTATTTAAATGCTATATTTTTCTTGCTCTCTTAACGAGGTGTAACCTATTTTAAATCAAGTAGAAGTGAATTATTTCCTTTGTTAGAGGCTTTAGAAAATACAAGAACGACTCAAACATAATTAATTTAAATTCATACAAATACATCGTGTTTGATTTCCACCAGAGAGCACTAGGCAAATAGTTTAGTGAAGTAGCTGTAACATACAATGACACCAACTAAGAATGCTGAAAGAGAGGTTTTTCTCGGGTTCTCTGCTAATTACCGCATGTAGGAATGTCACAGGTAAAATAATCTTAGTCGGTTTTAGGGCACTGATCTTTACATGACTAGATAGACTTGTCATCTTCTAAAAAAGAATTCTAAACTCGCCTTAGCATTTGGCAGACAGCCAGACGCAAGCAGCACACTGACCTACGCAATCAATTAAGTTATGCGCATGCGTTACGTCAATGCTCATGTGGTTGAAGATGTGATATTCAAGGTTAGGATTAAAATGGTTTAAGTGGAGTGGTCTGAGGTGTCAGCCGGAAAATTTTTACAAAGACGACCTATGACCCGCCCTCTTAATTTTACTAAACATTAATGTTTGGTTAACGAATTACTCGCACCTGGTGTTAAGTATGTGAACTTTCACCAGAAAAGTTTCGATCTGCAATGTATTACGTTATCTTTTGTTTATTATTGTGAGATATTGTATACTAAATAATTTTAAAAGTAACAAAGGTATTCGTAGAGATCTGCGCATGCTCTGTTGTTGTTGGTTTTTTTACTCTGTAAGGGGCAGTGACTTCCTTTTAACAAGTGAAGTACTGTTGGTTAATTGTGTGATAGCAAGAAAATCTCCTCAGTCTGTGAGAACGAGAGTTTGGCTTAATATTTTAACCCTGTGAGCATGAAACAATCTTGCATGGTGATTATTATTTTTTAATATCTATGTCATTGAACCAGGGTTGTCACTAATGCCGTGTTTTTTACAGATGCAGACTCACTGGCTGAGTGACAACTGTAAGATGTGGCAATAACAATAGAGAGATTGTCTATGGCACTCAGTCACGTTATGGAACCGTAAGCTGTAGTCATAGAAACACAGAATGACTACACACGAACTAATCATGTAGTGAAACCGTAAACTGTAGTCACAGGGACACAGACTGGCTACGAAAGTCAATCACGTTATGAAACCGTAAACTGTAGTCACAGAAACATAGACTAACTACACGTGAATCATTCATGTGGTAAAACTGTAGTCACAGAAATACAGTCTGACTACACGTGAATCAGTCATGTGGAGTAACTGTAGTTATAGGAACGCAAAGACAGGTTACATGCAGACTAATCACGTGACGAAACCGTAAATTGTCGTTATAGAAACAGATTCGCTACATATAAACCAATCAGGTGGTTAAACCGTAAGTCATTGTAATAGAAACACAAAGGAAATGACTGTATGTCAACCATATAAACTGTACGCTGTAGTCATAGGAACATAAATTACGTAACATATCTAAAACGAGGATATTGTTCTAGAAAATACCACTCTAACGTCGCTACACACAGATCTCCAATATAACCTGAAAACTAGAAAATTGGATGACGTCAATTGTACAAAGCCTGATATGTGTCACTGACCTATATAACCAAGGAAGGCTTGTTTGTTTTTTGGAATTTCGCACAAAGCTACTCGAGGGCTATCTGTGCTAGCCGTCTCTAATTTAGCAGTGTAAGACTAGAGGAAAGGCAGCTAGTCATCACCACCCACCGCCAACTCTTGGGCTATTCTTTTACCAACGAATAGTGGGATTGACCGTCACATTATAACGCCCCCACGGCTGGGAGGGCGAGCATGTTTAGCGCGACGCGGGCGCGAACCCGCGAATTACGAGTCGCACGCCTTACGCGCTTGGCCATGCCAGGCCCGCCAAGGAAGGCAGCAAACACAATTAATATATTTCTTTCTCTCTTGTAAGTGTATGCTACATATACAAATGAACTTCATATATAATAATTATATATGCATCTTTTTATCAACTAGTTAAATTCTCTTCTCTCTAGTTTTATATATATTCGCGACGTACATGATTATAGGTAAATAACATCCGTATTGAAGTTTCCGTGAAATATGATGCAAGCAAAAAAAAAATACAGGGAAAATATTTGAAACGTTCAAGATCATTAAAGCAGAAAATTTAAAGTAATTACAGTTGCAGGACAGTATCACACTTTAATAAAGGATTACACGCTGCTGCTTCTGTACCCTTTGGTTAAGTTCAAAAAGAAACTAAACCCTTCAGACTTACAACTCCTGATGAACGTCTGTAATATCTTTACATGTTGTTTAGATGCGAAGAATTTTACAAAAATTGTCGTTAAAAAGAACCGACTTGCCATTCTCAGTAAAGAGAATGTAATAGATACATCGAACTGTAGAACTTGTAACTTTTGGAGAACACGAAGATTCTGTCGTATAAGGAATAATAGTGTAGTCAAATGCCTTAACTTGCATCAACAACATTTTAAATTAATATTACAACTACTACAAAATTTAAGTACCTAGTTATCACCATAAAAGTTGAACGTATAGGAAAATCTACCTTGATATTCGAGTACGCCTTGACCTAGCGTTAGTATCAAAGGTTCTTTGTTTTAGTTATCGTCTGACTGTGCGTCTTAAGCCTTTAAGTTTTCTGCTAGATTTGCAACGTATTATTTAGATGTACAACCTTTTGGACGCACATGATTACAGTGAAAAAATAAATTATTTTAGGTGTGGTGTGGACGTGAAAATTCAACAAAATGTAAGTGCTGGCGTATGTGATTTTTTTTTTCTTTTGAAGATAAAATACAAATTGTTTGACTTACTGGGAAGTAATATTTTCTAATATAAAAGGTTCTGAAAGAATATTGACGGCAAGAAATAACTGGGTGGTTTTATACACAATAAAATAACGTACATTAATATAATAAAAGGAACTAGTTTGAATATTGAATCATCCAAAGTTATGTTTTAAAGACTATGACAAAAATGCTAAGATGTCAAGGCATGTTTTAGAACATTTGAACACATACATGTGTTATTTTGATGGGGAAATTTTTGCCTTATGTCTTTACAAAATATTTGTATGTGCTCTTTACTGACTTTTTAAATATAAAAACAAAAAAAAAGATAATATCTTAGCTCTACTTACCTTGAAACCACCCTACTTAAAAGAGCTTATCCAAAGTTAATGGTCCATTTAAATCTTTCGCGGTACCTCATGCGTGTTTTTGAAATCTCAAAAGGAAACAAAAATCGTTTTAATTCTCTACATAATTTTACGATAGTAAATGTTCAACTAGGAATTTAATGCAATGTACTTGATTGGGTATTTTCGTGCAGGAGTACAAGGAAGATGGCGGAAATTAATGTATGTGAATTATAACCATAATAAGGGTGGATATATATGTATATATATATATATACATGAAACGTATTCCTAAGTTGAAGGCATGTTAAAATAAAACATGTTTTCGCCCTCTCTTAAAGTTGTTGCATTAATTTTAATTTCCTTCCAATGTATGTTAGGCAAGGTAATTTATCTTTCTCAGAAGGGCGTGTCTTAGGGATTAACGGATCTTGATGGTGAAATCAAGAGATTATGTTTGCTCCTTTCGTGACCTTTGCTTCAAACACAAGTGTCATACTTTACCCACGGTGAATAAAGTGCATGTGAAACACGAACATGTTAGTGTATGAGAATCAGGAGTATGATCCCTAAAAATGTGGAATTATGGATTTCAGGTAAAATAATTCCAAAAATGTACATGTTAAAACAACTAACAGTGGGAAGATGAATTCCTCTGATTCCTTGTAATTTCGTCTATAGATTGCTTTATGAGAGTGATGGTCAAATCTCACTATTCGGTCAGAGAAGAGTTAGCGATGGTGTTGTCGAATAGTTGCCACACATCTAGCTTAATGAGCTTAAAATCAGAGATGACTAATCATGAATATATTTATAACTTTGCGTGAAAATTCTGAAATAAAAAACAAAACATCTGTTCTTTTACGTACACAAAATATTTACACTCTTAAGTTTCTTAACTCGACATTAAACACTTCTTCGACAATTTATTTTTTTTTGAAGTCACGACCAAAAGTATCTTTATTTTTCTGTATCCTCAGTGGCCCTCCGGTGGCACAGCGGTGTGTCTGCAGAATGTCAGAATGATTTCGTTAACCGTGGTGGACGTGTTGCTTTGTGCCTAACTTCAAACAAATTGTATGCAGTGTTTATGAATAACTGTAATTAAGCTGATATCTTGCAGGTGGCAATTTTGCCAAAACTTTATTGTTTCTTTTTATTTTTTTTTTGCAAATTTCTCAATAAATGTTTTAACTAGCGAATTTTAACACATTCACTTTTCTTTTTGCTAACTTTTTGATATTTCACTGATGTTAAGTTATGTCTAAACGATGCCTAATACTGTGCTACCTGTTAACTGGTTTGAAAGTTTTAGTCGTGTCAAACTGGTAATTTCCATTTTCTACTGACATACATGTATCTCATGTGTATTTTTGATCTCACTGCTGATGTCTGACTGAATTTAAAATCATGTACTAATAACGTGTTTGTTGTAAGTAATGTCTGACCACGTGTATCTGACTAAACGTTTCAAATCACGTGCTGATAATGCATGTATCTGAATAACAATTTAAAACACGAGCTTGTAGTGCCTGTATCTGACTCATAATTTGAAATCACTTTCATGGTGGTATTTTATAAGTTAACCAATATTTTCCATTCACTTGGTCCTACCGTTTGTGACTAAACCTACCAGATGACAGAGCACACTTTTTACAATTGTTTCAATATACGACTAAATAAGTATCCTATTTAACCTGTAAGTTTTATTTGCACGTGTTTAAGCATCACTTTCAACTCACAAGTTACTGTTTAACTTGTTATGGTTGTTTTACTTTATTACAAAGTTACGTGAAGCGACTGTTGTTAATATTTTTAAAAAGCCATCAAAATGAAAAATGGTTGCATTTCAGTTTACAGAATTGCAAGCCCGTTAGGTCTAAAAATAATTATTCTCGGATTATGAACTCGAGAGACCATGGATCGCGACCCTTTTTCGCAAATTCGCACTCTACTCTTTTCGAACTGTGGGCGAGCTATAAAAGGAGTTATCAACTTTAAGTTTTCAATCAGACAAGAAGAGTCAAAGAGTTGGTGGTAGGTGATATTGACTAGTCTTTCATTTAATGTCAGTTCAAAACTGAGACTTCAGGTCAGATAATTAGAAGCAAACTCTATAAACTAGTTTTTGAAAATACAACACGTTGGATTGCGTAATATACTGCATAATGATTCCTGTTTTTACTGTCTGTAGATAGGGTTATTTTATTTCTATTAAAGAATAATCTGTAATATTTTATGCGTTTCTCTAAATTATGTGAATGAAATCAAAAGAACTTACGTACATTTTTTAAATCAGAGATAGATAAATAAAAACCTAGCGGTAGTTATCGAAAACACAGTTCAAAATTGTAAGTGTGTAACGAGTGGAAAAACAACAGTAAAAGAGGCGATTTCCCTTGTTTTTTCATCTGTGATTATGGGATAGTGGACGTCAACGATGAACGTCTAGAAGCATACCTGGTGGTTAAGATTATAATTGTACAGAATAGTTATGGATAAATGTTGCTGCCTTCTTCTCAGATTGCAATCAACAGAGCATAACACTAGGACGTCCTCTGACGCCGATGACCAAAGTCAAGTAATTTCTCAAAGAATTAGTGTTGGTTGCAGTTTAAAAATGAAAAGTAAAAACATCCTTTATTTATATATACTTTTTTCTTTTCACAAATAAATGATTTTTAGTTGAATTTTATTCGAACTTATTATGTTAGTGTCGAAACAAGACACCTGTGGTAAGGATAAACTTTGAACTGTTCGTAACCCACAGGTGGGCTGTTTGTCTCAGAAAAGTGAACTGAAATAGATATTTTCTCCATAAACCCATATTTCAGAGTAGTTTTAGTTTTAATAACAAGTTAAAACAATATCAGTTTTGAAGTTTAATTGTATCGCAATTTTAAATTGGAAAGCCGAAAACAATCTATTTTTATTTCATCTATTTCTTTTGTTTAACTTTTTCTAACGTTCTAAGACTTATAGGTAATTTTGTAGACTCACACTTCATGGTGGTAGAGCGCATGCGTGTTGATAAAATAATCGATGATTTATCATGCTGTGTGACAGGTTTCCCCACATTTTTGACAATGCGAGTTTTTATTAATAGGAAAATTTTCTGTGTAACTATGTCATTGTTTTCTAAATCGCACATGTACCTTGAAACATGTAGAATGTGACATGTGCAGTAGGGACTACAGAGATGACATGATGAGGATGTCATCCCCCTTGTTAACAAAGTTATGCCCGTGAGAAAATGTCACAAGGGTCAAACTTCACTTACTGACTTACCTCGATGTAAACACGTGTGTTCGGCTACAGTAGCATTGTTTCTTTCTCTTTTATAAATATTATCTGTCTTTTTCCTAGTTCTTACGTTAATGCTAGAAATTTTTAGCGCAAATTGTAAGATTGCAAGAATACCCCAAATTAACAAACACTAAAATCAAGTCTTTGCGAAAATAAACACTCTAAAAAGTAGACACCGCACCGTATCATCAAATATTGACTCTGATTTCTATCTTTACGTCTCATTTTAACGTATAAATTAGAAAACTAATTTAATAATTTAATATACAATTATACTTGATTCCAAGGTTATAAACACTGAATGACAATCGAGAGCTTCTTGGAACAACAACATCGCTACTCTTGACGAGCCCCCCCCCTCCAAAGAAAAAACAACAAACACATTGAACAATCAACCATCACCTCATACCAGAGACGTCACTAGGTATTTGACGAATTTGGAGTTCGTATACATTGGCGTAGCAATTTTCGGCGTATCAGTATGATATCGATCACGGTTTTCTATTTAATTATATCAAGATACCATCTGGGGGATTGGGACACAGGCCTCGAATACCAGTGCCCATCGGTGCCCCTGCATCATACTCAAAACAACCATGTCCGGAAAACACCTCAGAGAGAAAACGAAAATCTCTGATGAAAACATACGTAATGAAAACTGGTAGAGTGTTTGTTTTTTTCAATTTCGCGCAAAGCTACATGATGGCTATCTGCTCTTAATTTAGCAGTGTAAGACAAGAGGGAAGGCAGCTAGTCATCACCACCCACCGCCAACTCTTGGGCTACTCTTTTACCAACGAATAGTGGGATTAACCGTCACATTATAACACCCCTACGGCTAAAATGACTAGCATGTTTGGTGTGACGGGATTCGAACCCGCGACCCTCACATTATGAGTCGAGTGCCTTAACCACCTGGTCATACAGGCCCCTGGTAGAGTGAATCCTAGTCGAAAATATACGTAATAAAAGCTGTTACAGTAAATTCTTGTTAAGGTACAAGTAAGGAAATGTGGTATAATTAGTCCTAGCCGGAAAATGTGTGTTTTTACAAATTAAGTTTCGTTAAATTGAATCGCGAGAAAAATGTTTATTGTAGCGGTTATGGTTTACATAGTTGTTGTTTTGAATTAAGCACAAAGCTACACAATGGGCTATCTGTGCTCTGCCCAGCACAGGGATCGAAACCCGGTTTTTAGCGTTATAGGTCCGCAGACATACCACTGAGCCACTGGGGGGGGGGCAAGTTTACATCCTTAAATACAGATTTTGTTATTGTGTATTGTGTCTCCATCTGTGGAGAATTAGTAGAAACTGTACTCTAACCCTTTTTTAAGAACAGCTTGAAGACGAACAGCGGTGCTGAATGTGTATTATATTTTTCTGACCGAAATCAGACGATAAAAAGTGATGCATTTTCTCTCACTCCAATATATTTTTTACGCACTCTATAATACATTGCCCCCCCCCCCAATTACAGATTTTGGACTAAAAGATCCCACGCACATCTATCAGTTACAATCTAAAAGAACATTTCCACCAACCTGAATTACTTAGTACTTAAAGTATTTCCGTTGTGGGATAACGTTGGAGGTCGAAGCTTTCAACTGTACACGAACATTTACTTGGATCTGAATTTGACATTCACAGCATCCTGTTTGTGCAGCCAGTAAAATACATAACAAAAGCATAAAGTTTTCCATTAATTAAAAGCAGGAATGGGCATGGCATGGCCAGGGGGATTAAGGCGTTCGACTCGTAATCTGAGGATGGCGGATTCAAACCCCGGTCTCACCAAACATGCTCGCCCTTTCAGCCGTGGGGGCGTTATAAAGTGACGGTCAATCCCACTATGCGTTGGTAAAAGAGTAGCCTAAGAGTTGGCGGTAGGTGGTGATAACTACCTGCCTTCCCTCTAGTTTTACACTGCTAAATTAGGGACGGATAGCGCAGATAGCCCTTGTGTAGCTTTGCATGAAATTCAAAACAAAACAAACAAAAGCAGGAATAAAATAACAAAAACAGAACTAAAACCTAAATGATTATATGCTTCATTTTTGGATTTTTGCGCGATGCTACATAACGACAATTTGCGATAGTCAACCCCTAAATTGGAAGTTATAGACTAGAAGGAAGGAAAATAACTAGCATCACCATCCGTCAACGTCAAAATTTGAACGAGACAATATTTATTATGCTAACGGGACGCGAGCCATGGATCTATAGTTCAGCACGACAGTCCCTGGGCATTACTTAAAATGTTCTTCAGAAACAAGAAAAACTAAAGACATAGCTTTTGCTTTGATTATTAGAAGAAAGAAGTTCCTAGAGCAAACAAAATAATTCATCAACATCTGTTCAATGGTGTGTCTTTTCTCTTTGTTTGTAATGAAATGTTTCGTAGTATGTATGAGAAAACCTTAACAAAGAGAAATTTTAGTTGTGAGGTCGCGCTTATTAACTAATGTAACTTTCTCTTTTTATTTAATGTTGCAGTTGGTTTTCTGATAATCTTAACAAATATTTTGAAAAAATGATCGGTTAGTACATGTGCACGTATATAATTGTTACTCTTCAGGTTAAAAAATCCAACTTTATTAAATTTACAACATGAGGAGACCCTCCCCCACTACGTTAGTTCAGCAAAAACTGTGCGAGCTTGTAAGGCTAAAACTTAGATTTAGATACCTGAGATGGGCAGAGCAGATATAGCCCATCGTGCAGCTTTATGCTTTGCAACAAATAATATGAAGAAAAGCCGAATGCTGAATTTTGCTCATTTGCCTCAGTCTGCTAATTATTAGACATTTGGATCATTTATTGTTCTTTGCTTTCAGTTGTATTAAACTAACTACTACGCAGTTGTTAGTGTGTGTGTGTGTGTGTGTGTTTTCCTTATAGCAAAGCCACATCGGGCTATTTGCTGAGTCCACCGAGGGGACTGAAACCCATGATTTTTTTAGCTTTGTAAATCTGTAGACATACCGCTGTACCAGCGAGGGACGAAGTTGTTAGATACTTGATCACTTCTAAAGTATGTGTTTTTACATGCAAGTGATTCATCATCTTGTAGTAAGTCTACGTATTTATCCTCAAAGAAAGAAGAAGTAAATTGTTAGATGACACATGATGGTTTGTTCTTAGGATAAGTACCCTTAAAATGACAACATTTGTTTTATTTTCACCATATATTCAAGCACATCTGTTTTGTACTTGTGGATAAACTGTGGTCCATAACCGAGACTACATTTATTTTCCTTTTTTTAATTGTTGCTCTGCATCTACTGACGCATATGCGACTAGTTATTGGCACCCTTATAAATAAGATGTAGAAAATATAAAACCTTTGATAATAATTCTTTACCTTAGACAAAGATTAAGTGTGTGTGAAGGCAGTCATATTATGTGTTTTATGTCATCTTTTATTAATAAAGGAATTTATCTGTTATTGTGTTAGGTATTATAATTTATCTCGGACGGGCTTCCGATTAATAATGTTACGTATTGCGATTTTAAGTAGAAGTTAATTGAATGTCAATATATATCAAATTTCAAATATTTTCCAACAATATTGATACACGCTATTTTCTTTTTTAACACAAATATATTTTAATATGCAAACAACAATGCAATTTATAATAATGGTTATTACGAATAATAGTTTATATACAAAAAGTTTACAAACTCACGAACAATATCCAGTTTTCAATGGGGTCTGGAACTAAATATTTTGTCGACGGTCCAGATCCACAATGAGCGAAATAATTCTTAGTTGATTTTGTTATACTTCGTTTAAGCTAGCTAGCTGCTTATTCTTGACTGGTCTCACACCGCTTACATGCTGACTTTTTACCGACGAAGATATTTGATGTCCTCGTAGAAATACCAATGTCCTAAGTTAATTTACTGAAGTTAAATGGGTTCTAATGTTCGAAATTTGTAAACGTTCTCAGTTAGATATTTTTAGTTTACCGATTAATAAGTGTTTATCACAATTATAGCTTCCGAGGCTTAAAGTATACTGACTGTAGCGACTAAACAATATTGTAGTGCTGTTTCTTGGCGCGTCGATTTATAATTTTTAGGCGGAGTTCCAGAAATTTCAGTTGACCCAACCATATTCGAAGATACGATAGTGCTTTCGTGAAGCATATATTATTGATTCTTACTTTTGAAAATCTACTACAAATTTAGAAAACTGGCGGGACTGGCGCAATATACATTTAATAATATAAGTTGCATGCATTTCGAGATGTATATATTAAACTGAAACAAACAGAAATATTAAAATAAATATATAACAGTAAATCCGTTACAATTAATTGTTTAGTTTGATTCTGTACAGTTTTGACAAAACATTTGATGCAGAAAACTGTTGAAGTGTTTCATTCTATTTACCTTTGTTTCTTTGCTGTTGTCTAGCAGATCATACCTACTTTATCCACCAGTCTCCTTTACTGAGAGAGTAAATGATATTTAGAGGACACAACTTTTTCTTGCTATAAGAGAACGACCAGTCGTATGGTGATGCTTGCCACTCATCGGTAAAACCGTGGTTTCCTATTAAGTAATAAGCATCGTTTTTAATATGAATACAGAGAAATCTACCTGGTTCGAGACGTGAATCAATTGACCGGAGGTATTCTCAAAATATTATAATTATTAAATGATCCACTTTTCTCTGTAAATTACTCTGTAATTATGATGAATAAATTTCCCGTTAAAAAAGAGAGCCTGTAGATTGTAGGATATCACGCTAGGAACTTTCTTTCTAACTTAACATTGTAATATATTATGATGTTGGTTCCTGTCTTTATCTCGTACAAAAATCTTTGATCCAACTCCAACAGCTAGATAAGTTCTATATAATGAACATAGAAATTGATTAGTGTGAAATATTAGCAAATTCTTTGTTAATGTGTGAATAAATATTTCGTTTTATTCATCCACTTGTGTTTACTTGTTTTCTGTTTGATGCTTACGTTAATTTAAATCTGTTTAACATTTCCTCAACCTACATTGTACCGCAGGAATTTAATACCTTTCTATTGGAAATCAGTGTATCTTGATACCACAGACCAAACTAATAAGTTACATTTTGGTATTGTAACCAAGAGCTTGTTTCAGCTGAGTTCATTTTGAAAGTACTTCATTTTCCGTCTATCTATCTAAACTGTAGCCATCATGTAAGGACATTTTCTGTGATCATGTAATTCTTTCGAAAAAAGGCCTTTACAATTGAGGTTAGGACATGATCTGAGAGTGTCAGAACGTTTTCTTTTGGATTGAAAGTTTTACCAGTCATGTTGAGGCTACGTCTGTTGTTTTTATCTATATTTGGGATTGAAACTCTAAGATTTAACAAAAGAGTAACCACAGCTGCCGTGGATCTACTTCTAATGGTTAGCTACAGGAATGTTAGGTGATAAAGAAAGATCATGTTAACATGTGGTCTGAACACTCTGTGACTCACCGAATCGTTTAACCACCAACGTACAAGTACAATGTACAAATATGACAAAGCAAGTCAAATAAATTCCAAGGTGAAACGAGTGCAAAAAGATAAATGCTGTGCTTATGCTTTACACTTTTATTTTCATTACCATTATGTTGATAAAAAACGTAAGATCTTTTCGCATGTTTAAACACTACAAAATTGGTTCAATACAAATGCACATTGTGCTTAATTTCGACGTTAAGCCTAAGTCACACAGATTCAACTAGCTATCGGTAATGAATTATTTGTAGCCCCTCTAATTCTATCTAATCCAAGCTTGGATGTCTTACATCACTGCAGTGTTGTGATATTTATATAATGTTGTGATAGTGTTAACGTTTTAATTGTTGTACGTCTTGTTCATTGTTTAATAACTGTGCACGACGTTGGATTAAGGCCGAAATTAGTACCGATAACATAGACATCTATTTGTAAAATTTTATGGGTAATAAAATGGTATATGTTATGACACGTTATTTGTAACGTTTGCAGCAATATCAGCATGTTAAGAAGATAACTATTCAGGAAAATTGTAATTGTTATCAACGTTATAGTGGAAATATAAAGCTTTAAATGTGTAAAATCCTTTATTATTTGGCATTATTATCTAAAGTTATCTCTCGTTATTAATGATCTCATTAAGTAAATAAACATTTAAAATGTTTTTGTTTTGGCCGAAGTTAACATTGGTCGGAAAACTAAAAAATTACGGTCGAAGGGTTACAGGATAACAGTCCTCAATTATATTTGCTATAAAGTTCTATAATAGGGATACCATTTATGATGCTTTACTGGACGTAGAAACAGCAAGAATATTAAGTAACAAAGGCTATCTATTTATTTATATGTGTATATATAAGTAGTTAGCTCTTCAGTTCACTTGACGGGTAATCTATGCAGCTTTTAATTAATGATTCCTGACGTCAGTAGTCTTAATCATAATGATGATAAAAACCACATTTTACTGCAGATATGTTGTTTCTTCATTCGTTCAGACCAGATAAAGACTTCCTGGGTACTGATATGTGGAAGACAATAAATAGATTCCAAAGCTATATTTACACGCTTCTGATTTGAAATTTGTAATGGAATAATTAAGATAGGTACAGAAGAAAATACCTTCAGCCTAACATGATTTTTATCACTATTATCAGGCCTTTTGGTTTTTGTTTTAATCGGTGGCTGTTTGACATTTTGTATATTTATGCTCAAAACTCCCATGATGTAGAAACTTCGGGAAAGAGCACTCTGGCGAATGGTAAATGGCGCAGTTTTTTTCCAAATACATAGTAAATAAAAATAAATAGACATTTCAGAAATATATAACAATCCTAAAATATTGTTTTTGCACAGCACCAGTACTGTGTCTTCGTTTGGTTTTAATGTTGTTAAAATAAACAGACATTATAGAAATAAATAACAATCCTAAAACACTGTCTTTTTACAGCAACAGTACAGTGTTTTTGTTTGTTTTTAACGTTATTTGAGAAGCTGTATTTACCCTCTAGAAGTGTAATTCAGTTTAGGTATGTTACTAAATCACATGCTAAAAAACGGTTTAAAAACTGACTTGCAATACTAATTCTAACTAATTATAATTGTCTAAAAATATTAATATTTGACCTTTTATATTTTTAGCACTACATGCTTTACTTAGTTCCTTACCCCCCCAGTGGCAAAGTGGTATATCTGCGCACTCACACCACCAGAAAACTGGGTTTTGAAACCTGTGGTAGGCAGGGCACAGATAGCCCATTGTTTAGCTTTGTGCTTAATTCCAAACGAACAGACAAAATCCTTAAGTTTTTCTATGGATCGAATAAAGAATATAGTGTTGCAAAACATAATAGGCCAAATAATAATGTCTTATAACAATTGTAATTAATTATAGTTATGGTTGACTAGCTCATAAAGGGTGGTCACAAAATAAATAATATTTCTACCTGCCATCCTTATATAAACAACCATAACATTGAAATACGAGGTTTGTTATCAAAATATTCATAATAACATTGTTCTTCAATTATAACTAAATAACTTATATTGTGAACTTGTTAATTATGACCTCTTTATTTTTAAATTATAATAAATCATCAAGATATTAAATTATTACTGAATACGAATTTGCTGAATAGTTACTCATTATCACTCGTTATTAAATTATGACTAACCTTCTTTGTTGAATTGTTAATATCTACGACTCTACCACTAAATTATCAATATTTTTCACGCGGGAGGAAAGCTTAAACTGCTATGAATTTCATAATTTATCACAGTAATATTTACCTCCTTAACTTCAGTGTTTAACTAATCAAAATCATTTTGACATATGTTTAACTTTTGGATCTAAACGTGGGAGGAACAGATAAGAATACAGTGATGTCGAGAAAACCCACTTGTAGAGAAATATATATATATAGATAAGAATACATGTACATAAAAATCAAGTTATTGTGATAGGAAAATAAAATTATAATATTGTGATGTAATGTATTTACTGCTATAAATTTATTTTAATATCCATGTTTGTTTCAGTTTAATGCATGTAACGTATATTGTTAAATTTGTATTGCGCAAATTCCAACTGTTCTCTAAATTTTTAGATTATAGAGAGAAAAAATCAACAACATATGTTTTATGAAAGCACTAAAGTACCTTCGAATATTGTTGCAAAGTAAACTTTCTAGAACATTGCCTAAAGATTATAAATCGACGTGCCAAGAAACTAATAGAATATTGTGGATCACTATAGTTAATATACTACAAGCCTCGGAAGCTATAATTGTGATTAACGCTTAACAATCGGAAAACTACAGAATTTAACCAGGAACGTTTATAGATTTTGAACATTACAAACCGTTTAACTTCAGTGAATTAACTTCGGATGTTAGCATTTTTACAAAGACATCAAGATATTGTAGTCAGTGAAAACTTTAGGCGTGTTTCAAGCTAGCTAGCCGTCAAGAGAAGTGTGCGGGTGCATTGACAAAAAATTAATTTGTTCTCCGTAAAGTCGATAAAATATTCAGCTCGAGTTTGTAAAACTCTTGTATATAAATTATTATTATTTGTAACAACCGTTATTGTATATTGTATTTTTATTTGTATATTAAACTATATACAGGGTGGCCCGTAAGTCCCTACCCATCCATATGTTATTATGTTATATTCAATTACGCATGTATTATAAATTTGTTTCTTTTTTTTCAGAGAAATATGGCCGATGTTGAGGAAAATGTCTCACAGAACATGGTGTCGCATAATATTATGCAGCGAGAAAGAGGGACAGCACACAGATACACTGAATACATAAGATATATGGATGGGTAGGAACATATGGGCCACCCTGTATGTGTTTAGAAAGAACATTGTGTGTATCAATATTACTGGCAAATATGATAAATTTGATATATATTAACATTTAATTAATTTCTAAATTAGAATTACTAGCTATTTGAAATCGTAATACGTAACGTACATAACATAAGAAATCGGAGACTTGTAAATTTTAATACGTAACATAGCTCAGTAGTACTATGAAATACGTTAATTGTCCAATTCAATAAATATCTTTATTTTCACAAGTAAAAATAATTCCAGAAAATATGGCACTGATGAAATTTCCCATAATTCTTGTTGTTAACAGATACTTGAGCTTATTAACGAGTCTAATACGCTGGTGGTAAATCATTAGATTTTCTGAATGAAAAATAATAGCTAACGAGTAAGTTCATTATTTTTATTTTTCAAGTCTTCCGTTCAACAAAACCTTTCTACTCGGGGCTTTAGGGGTCGCTGAGCTAAGACTACCCGAAGTTCTCTGTATAAGCAATAAAGTAATTTTACTGCCTATATTACGGAAGTGAGTAATACTAAAACAGAGTTCTCATTAACGAGAATAAATGTTTATTCTTTGTTTCAGAGTGAAATTATGAATTTGACTGACTTAGCCGAAGAGATTGTTATGACAAAGGTGAATAAATTAACTTCATGGTTATTTATTTTTAAAACAATAAAAACTAGTTCATGTAATTTGTACTCAATCCAAAAGCCAGATGAAAGAACACTGTCGCGGGGTTATGGGCGTGACGGGGACCGATGAACTTAAGGGGTACTCACCATCCTGCCATAAAGACTGACCCACGAGATGAGAAACTTTCATGGTAGGCCAACGACTGATGCAAACATTTGATAATCATAAGCATTCTTGCGTCTATATCATAACTTAAATACGTACGTGCTAAGGTTAGCACAAGCTTTATATACCTATTTATTTTTATTTGTACGTGTTAATTAGGCATGTTTTAAATTTCTAATTAACAAGTTAATCACTTAGCCAAGAGATAAAATGTTTTGGAAGTTCTCGTGCTTTTTTATATCTGAATAGTTTATTGCTATACCATCAGTATAGTAAAAACAAAGATGCAGAGATTAGGCCTAGCATTTAAGGGCTGTAACGTTCGTATTTTTATCATGATGCTATCAAACACGTTCTCTGTACTTTATATTCAAAATGCATGAATTTTTTTTTTGAAGAAGCTATAAAGATTTTCTATAACTAAACGCACCTGACTTAAAACATCCCTCAGTCAGCCAGTAAAATTAATCACCTTGAGAGAAACAGACATGAGAGGAACAACAGGCTTAGGCCTGACAACTAACCGAATAAAGAAAAATAATGTTTAAGGAATGCACTTGTGGGAAAAATTCTATCGTATTACTTACTTTAAATTCAATAATACATATTTTAATTTACTGGATTTTTTTGTAAATGCATGATGAGAAGTTGTATAAGTTCACTCGAACTGTGTGTAATGCCAAAGAGATCTGGATTTTATGCCCTGAGTTTATTTGAATAATTAGATTTAATATAAACTACGCCTATTTTGTTTTTATACTCTTGGAGGATATTCTGTAGGTGGCATCTTCTAATCAATGAAACTTACAGTCGCTAAAAAATGGAGAGGAGGCATTGAAAAGGTGTGTATAACAATAATAACGTTTTAGTTAATAAAAGCTTTCAAAATCAGTTGTTACTAGGTAGCAGAATGGAATGAACAAACAAATACCACTTACATAAATAATGCATTTAAAAATTATTGAAACAATACAAAAGTAAAAAAAAAAAAAACAGATAAGAGGAAAACAAAATCACAGTTTGAATAAATATATGTATAAAAGAACGGACTAACTTACAAATGTTAAATCTCTGCATAAGCTATAGCATTTGCTAGTGCTATCCGCACTATCTGAAATTCAATATGGATCTGACCTCAAAGCCACAACCATCTGAGTTAATCAGAACCGGGCAAACCCAGATGGTGACAGCTGTATCTGGCCATAAGATCGTTATGATGACCAGTCGACGCTCAGCAGACCAATAAATAAACATAGACAGCTTAATTTGGAAACAACTAGATAGGTAACTCACTTAAGCCACCTTTAAAGTTGAGCACTAGATTATTTCTTAACTCAAGCCAGAATTTTAGAAATACTTAAACTATGACGAATTAATTACAAAGGCTTGGATTATAATGCACAATATCACGTTTAAAGATTATTGGATGTAAAATGACTAGATATGAAAGCTCAAGACAAATGGATTGCAACTTTTTGCAACGACATGGGGCTAGAGATTAATAGAATTATCAACATGGGAACAACTACGTTTTATGTGAGCGTTTCTGTCTATGTGTAAAGGAAACGATTACTGATTGGGTTGTCTGTTTAATGTTAGGTTTACAGATATTTTTCTTCTCTGGATACTAAAACGTATAAAAATGCATTTATAATTCTAAACTAAAAATTCAACAGTTTGATCTACAAGGCACCTGCTGCTGTGTAAAACGAACAATATATAGTTTGCTCATTTACGACGTTTCGCCAGCATTTTCTGATCCCGCAGCTATTGAACTCCAATTTTTAGTTTTATAAGCTCTTAAGCACACCAATAATTAGCCAGGAGGATGATGGGTGACACTTTCATGATAAAGCTTCAACAATATTACAGACACGCATTTGAGCGTGTAGAACAATCTTAAGAATATTCTCACATTGTTAATTAGCTGATAAGATGTCACAAAATATTATATATACATATAATTTTACTGTTACTATATATACATGTTATTTTATAACATATCTTGGTACCACAAACGTTGATGTCGCTATACATGCATGCCATTCTCTGCCACATCCTAGTACCACAAACGTTTATGTTATTATATATGCATTTAATCCTTTGCCACATCTAAGTACTACAAACGTTAGTGCCACTATAAGTGTATGTCATTCTCTACCATACCTTGGTACCACGCTAACGTCAATGTTGCGAATAGATCCGAAAGATAAGCAGCCATTTTTTGCAATTCACTGATCCTCTTTTTACTTTTCCCTCCTCTACCCAAATTTTGACGTTGTTTGATTCTTTCGGTGCTCTAACGAAATCAATGAATTCTGAGCTTTACAGTAACATGTCTTCACACGTGGTTGCATAAATTAAACTTAGCTATAACTAAACTTGACCAATTTTCTTTCAAAAATGAAGTTTTCAGGTGGACAGAAGAAGAATATTTAAAGATAAGCAAAATAAACAGCCGAATAATGAGGTAATGGTTTGTTTGTTTTTGAATTTCGCACAAAGCTACTCGAGGGCTATCTGTGCTAGCCGTCCCTAAGTTAGCAGTGTAAGACTAGAGGGAAGGCAGCTAGTCATCACCACCCACCGCCAACCCTTGGGCTACTCTTTTACCAACGAATAGTGGGATTGACCGTCACATTATACGCCCCCACGGCTGGGAGGGCGAGCATGTTTAGCGCGACGCGGGCGCGAACCCGCGACCCTCGGATTACGAGTCGCACGCCTTACGCGCTTGGCCATGCCAGGCCTTGAGGTAATGGAAACAGGCGTATCAGAAACATTAACCACTAACATTAGAATATTAGAGCCCATGCTCAGGAGTTACACAAAGAGACTTGACAAGTACATCCGTCACTAAAACTAGGAAGTTAGAGACTGATGTGTATATCTGGTCTGTTACACCTAAACCTAAAACCAACACTGGGAAGTTAGGGTTCATGTTTAAGGGTAGCATGTACAGACTTGACAGGCACATCAACCATTAACATTGTGAAGTTAATGTTAATTTTAAAAAATTCACATGTACAGACTTGACATAAACACCAACCATTAGTTTTATGCAGTCAGAGTATATGTTTAAGAGTAACAAAAACAGACTAAACAGAAAAATCAACCACTAACACTATGAAATTAGGGTATATGTTTAGGATATGTGTTTTCTTATAGCAAAGTCGCATTGGTCTGTCTGGTTTGTCCACCAAGGGTAGTTGAACCCTATATTTTAGCATTGTAAATAGAAGACTTACCGCTGTCCCATCGGGAGAAAGAAGTAACGAGAACAGGCTATACAAGCACATTAACCACTGACATTGGGAAGTTATGGTACATGTTTAGGAGTAACACGAACAGGTTTGACAGGTACATTAACCACTAGTACAAAATTCTGAAACAAGCAGGTTTATCACTTTTGATGATCATCACAGTCTCTAGATCATCCAGGTTGTGAGAGTGGTATTTTTTTTTTTTCAGCGTTAACCTGAGGACTCATCAAATTTATTATAACTTTCACATGAATAAACGACATTAGGCTTAATGATAATAGAAACTTAAGGTGAACCTTATGACAGGTTATTGAATAATTGAATTCTTATCGCTAGACTACCGACTTAGTTTAGTGATATTCCAATTTTAGAAGCGTGGTCTACATGTTTCGTCATTTTAAGTAACTCAGTCTTAAACAGAAGAAATTAATAGGATTAACGGTAATATTAATAATCTTATTTTTATAATAATTATATATATATATATATATTTGTGACTCATATCTTATTAGGGGTCCTCTACCAATAAAGTCATGAACACACATGTAATTTAGTGAAAAGAAGCTTAGAAAATGTATTTAAAAATTGATTGAGATCTGGTCTCTGTTCTGTTTTTAGGGTTAAGTGAAATTTTGTTCATGCGATGAAAATATGAGTATCGGATTATTTTTATCTTTTAATACAATGAAATTAATGGGTGAAATTTGTTCAATACAAGTCGTATTAAAATAGACTACCTTTGTTACGTATTCGAAGCGAAATGAGACTGAAGTAACAGAGGATTTGGTTTGGTTTGTTTTTTAATTTCGCGCAAAGCTACATGAGGACTATCTGCGCTAGCCATCCCTAATTTAGCAATGTAAGACTAGAGGGAAAGCAGCCAATCATCACCACCCACCGCCAATTCTTTGGATACTCTTTTACCAACTAATAGTGGGATTGACCGTAATATTATAACGTCCCCACGGCTGAAATGGCGAGCATGTTTGGTGTGACGCTCGGATTACGTGTCGAGTGCCTTATCCAAGAGGATTTGGATTAAGAGATTAAATGAAAAAGAATGAGAGTGGTGAACAAATATTTCATCGTGAAAAGAAAACTTGATTCTTGTTAAAACGTGGTCCATGTGACATTGGACGAGAAGAAAAGAAAAACAGAGAAAACTCATCAGACACATGAAAAGTATATAAAGAAAACAAAAAAATTGAATATATGTTTCTGCGTTTGGGTCTTCTTAGCACGACATTTGTTATATACGATAGATATTATGACAAGTACGAAGGCCACGGTTTTGTTAAGAATACGAGTAGTAATTTCTGCTGATTTATTTATTATTATTTTTTTCGGAGTCTTGCGATGTCAGCGATAAGGGATACCATTCGATGCAAGGTCTTTCGTTGGAGAAATTCTAGTGTAAGCGTGTGTGTGTGTGTGGTGGTGGTGGGGTGATCGAACTACTTTAAACTTATCTTTATCTTAAAATAGAATCTTAAGTTAGAAAACATATAACGTTTCTTTCTAAACCTTCTGTTACTCACCTGGATGACACTTCGATTAAACCATAACATCGTATTAATTTTATGGTATAATTAGTTATTTTGTTATAAAACCAGGTTGTTAAGCACTTTAATTGAATTTTATGCTCTAATTTATTATTTTATTATGAACTGGAGCGGCAACCAGTAGAGCGCCATGCAGTGTTGTTAATGTAATTAATTGTTACGTTAAACTGACTTGAGTTCCAAAAGTATTGTTTGCTGCATATCTCATATATTCTTTATTTCTATAGATGACATTGTTGTAGGCTGTGTTTTTAATTTATACATTTATATTTTCATTTGGCCAGAGGAAGATTTGACGTCACGTGATGAGCACGTAGCTTTATGTCTGGAATTTTCTCCAAAGTATAGAACAGGTTAAGCAGTATACAACGGGAGTTAATTCTGTTATTAAAGTTACAGTAAGTGAGATATTTTCTGTTGTCTCTTGTTAAGTTAGGTAATTGTTGTGGTTTTTAAATTTGTATTTCGGCGCAAAAACAGAGAAAGAATAAAATTATCAAGTAAGTGAAATTGTTACTCGAGTAAAAAAGCACGTTATGTGTAATAAGTTGGAAAACAATGGCTTCTAAGCGTAATAACATAATAAAGTGATTTATTGCGGGAGAACATACTAAATGTTTAGACAGACCACTGTTCTGTCTAAACATGTAGTATGTGCCTTTAAAACAAAGCGTCATTTAAGCTTACCAAATAAGTTGTAGTAAAAGAACATTTTTCATCATTAAGTGGCCTGAACTTTACAATGTTATTATTTTTTAACAAATAATCCAAAAGAACTGACCGACCAATAGAAATGATTACATTACTTTCTCAAGTATCGTATCCACCAAGTTGGCGAGATATGCTAAAATAAAATTAACATTTTCAACAGTTTTGATAACTTTTTGTTTTGTTCCTATAAGGTTTAATATCGCAGTGATGTATGCAGGACTTGGATCTGACAGTCTTATATTAAAATCTTGCACACGCATTTATCTAGACTTTAGATAACGGCCGTCATGGTTAAAATATATATAATTTTTTACGAAATTTGCAATGCTGGAGTAGTTATTTAAAATGAAAATTAAATAATACAATTTCCATTTAGTTGAAATAATCGGTAACAATGATGTTAATATCTTACACTGATAAAGGTAATCCTCACAGGTAAAGAAAGACAACAACATAGATAAAAGACAACTAGGTATAGAGAGTAAGAGATATAGACAGAAACGCAGAGAAATAAATGTGTATATAGATAGGGAAACACACGTTGATATAGACTAACAGTCTGGCAGGTATATAAATAGATATAACTTGGGCGTGAAAATAATCAAAAGGTACTCACAAATGAATGTCAATGAATCTGGGAAGCCTAACTGCAAGGCATTCAGGGTATAACATAAATATACACATACAAGGTGGTCCAAAAATGTGTCACAACTTCGAATGGTGGTATAACTATAGAAAATGAACCTACAAGTCAGCAAGGCATCGTCATTAATATTTCTTTGAAAAGACTAACTCTATAAACACTACTGCATCATCTGAGATGCTCAAACTGGGACATTCAAACAATCATGATATCTACGATGGAGTGCTTGATATGCTAGTACACGAATTTCAACTCTGATTCGATGGAAAACATTTTTGATATAGTGCTTTTATTCGTCGATAATTTTGGTTTTAGACATCCTTCAGTATTATCAGAATTAATAATAAATCTGTTAGAATCGATATGCAGAAGTTGCATAATTTAAAAGATAGGTACATTGTTTAGTCCACTCACTGTCATATTAACTTTGTCTCATTTTCGGTGTCAGAATTGAAGTAAAATAATTTTAAACAGTTACTTGTAGGTTGGTTTTGTTCGATTGTATCATAATATTCGCGAAAACTTACAAAACAGGTTGTTTGTGCATATTTGTCACGAATTCTGAAGTTTGAATTTCGCGCAAACCTACATGAGGGCTATCTGCGTTAGTTGTCTCTCATTTAGCAGTGAAATACTAAACGGAAGACAGTCATCATCTCCCATCGTCAACTGTTGGCCTGTTCTTTCGCTAATTAATAGTGGGATTAACTGATTCATTATAACATCCCGAGGCTGAAAGGGCGAGCATGTTTCTTGGGAGGGGATTCGAACCCTCGACCCCCAAATTGCGAGTCGCGTGCCCTAACTACCTGGTGCACTAGAAGGAAAGCAACAACGCCCACCGCCAATTCTTGGGCTGCTCTTGTTTCACTAAATAATGGGATTTTACCGTCACCTTTCACAGCCCCGAAATGCTGCAATAGGTCACAAACCGTGAACTCGCGAATTCACAGTCTGAGCACGTTAACTATTAGGCCATGCCCGACTAGTTACTGAGTTGTTGCCATTGAACTCTAGATAAATAGTGACTTGAGTTCTAAAAGGTTTATTTGCTGTATATTTCATTTATTCTTTATTTCTAAAGTTGACATGTTTTTGTTTGGCCAGAGGAAGATTTGACGTCACGTGATGAATTCGTAGCATAACGACTGGAATTTTCTCCAAAGTATAGAACAAAGATAGTTATTAGTTATTAGTTGAGATATGTTTATTTACTGTTTTTTGAATTAGTATATATTTTTGGCATATTATATTCAGAAGTCTGTTTTGCGTTACTATAATTTTTGAATTAATAGGTGTTATTTTTATTTATGCTGGTATATTATTTATGTTGTGTTACATCTTGAGCTATTTTTTGTATGTTATGTTTAAGACCATTTTTTGAGTTACTAGATATTTTTGATGAGTTACGTTTAGAACCCTGTTTCGAGATGCTAGATATTTTCTGTGCTACGCTTGGTGAAGAGTATGTTTTGATATACTGTTTCTTTTTTAGTAAAAATGTATTACTATTCTTGATTATTAAGCCCTATTCTCGGTGACTAGATATTTTCTCTCATGTTATGTATGAGTTATGTTCCTTTTATGTATGTGAGGTTTCATTTATAATGAACCAAATATTACAATTTTTTCTCTAGAAATTATTAGTTGTAGCTCAAACGTACCTTATTAGTTAGTAATTTGTATTCTGTGAAGTTCATGACGTCATGCTCAAGCCGTGTTGCATTTTTATCTAGGTTCAAAATCGAACTCATTCAGCTTGATCTTATATTTTATAATCACAAACGAAATCTGGTCTCACGCTTCAAGAAATCCAAAACGTTATACATAATTATAAAAACAAAGGTTGATTCTGTTCTCTCATTTACATTTATACTGCTTCATTTTAGTTCTCTGCACGAGAGGGTGAGATGTCATCAGTGATAGTTATACGTGATCAAGTGTGTTCTAGACTTTTTGCTAAAAGCTACACAAAATGTTTTTGTTTGTTTGATTATTAAGCCTAAAGCCACATAATGGATTTTCTGTGCTCTGTTTACTGTGTATATCAAAACCCGATAATTAACGTCATAAGCCATCAGACTTATACTTAGAACCCTGTTTTGAGTTGCTAGATTTATATATATGTGTGTGTGTGTGTGTGTGTGTGTATACTACCCTGTTTTGAGTTACTGTATATTTTCTGGTATGCTATATATATATATACTACCCTGTTTTGAGTTACTGTATAATTTCTGGTATGCTATATTTTGAATCCTGTTTCCAGTTAATAGATACTTTCTGCTGTGTTATGTTTAGGATCCTAATCTGGGTAAGCAAATATTATGGTATATTATGTTTAGAACCCTATTTTCAGTTACGAGATATTTTATGTTCAGAACTCTGTTTGTAGTTATTAGATAATTTTTGGTATGTTATATTTACGAGACACCTCTCTGTTGTCAGCTGTTTTTTCGCATGTTATATATAAAACGCTGTTTTGAGTTACTAGAAATCTTCTAGTATGATATATGTAAAACAATGTTTGCATTACCAACTGTTTTCTGATATTTTGTATATAGGAGAATTCTCTATGTTAGTTTTCTTTCCTGATATGTTATATTTTGAACCCTGATTTGAGTTACAACATATCTTTAGTGTGCTATATTTATAAGAATGTTTTGAGTTATTAGATATTTCCTGGTATATTTAAAACCTTTGTTTTGAGTTACGACATATTTTGTGGTATGTTATATTTAGAATCTTGTTTTGAATTACGACATATTTTATGGTATGTTATATTTAGAACCTTGTTTTGAATTATGACACATTTTATAGTTTATTATGTTTAGAACCTTTTTTGAGTTACAGATATTTTCTGGTATGTCATTGTTAAGAAATGTCTATATTATTAGTTGTTTGACTCATATCTTATATTTAGAATACTTTTTTGAGATACAAGATATATTGTAGGATGTTATGTTTAGGACCGTGTTTTTAGCTGTCAGATATTTTTAGTATTATACATGCATTTATAGAAAAATTTGAGTTACTAGATATTTCCTGGCATATTGTAATAAGACAAAAATGCTTTGAGCCACTAAATATTTTTTGGATTGTTATATTTAGAACAATGATTTCATTTAGCAGATATTTTCTATTGTGTTATGTTTAGAACCATATTTTAAGTTATTAGTTATTTCCTTATATATTTAGTACCCTGTTTGGAGTTACTAGATATTTTATGGTATGTTACATTTAGAACATTATTTTCAGTTACTAGGTATTTACTGGTTTGTTATATTTACAATGCCCCACAGTGGCACAGCAGTATTTCTGTGGAGTTAGAAAGCTAGAAACTGGTTTTCAATATACGTGGTGGGCAGAGCAGAGATAGCCCATGGTGTAACTTTGTGATTAATTACAAACAAACGCTTAGTAGACATTTATATGTTAGCTGTTTTTCTGATATATTATATTTAGTAGTCTCTATGTTTGTTAACTGTTTTTTGTGTGTTATTTTTAAGAAACATTCTATATGAGTTCTTTTTTTTTGTTGTCTTATAAGAACACTTCCCCGTTACCATTTGTTTTCTGGTATTTTTTGTTTAGGTTATAATATGCAAGCTTTTTTCTGCTTTACGTTTGATAGGGCTATGTTTTACTTGAAGTATTGAATCATTAAATGAATAATTGATGAAGAACATCTATCTGAATATCGCTCTACTTCTGTTGTCACGAGCTTAGATACCTCCCCACGTGTAGGCAGAGCACGGATAGCCCATTGTGTAGCTTTGTGCTTAACTTCAAACAAACGAGCTCACAACTCAACTCTACCTTACCACCCACTGATAACCATTTTTTTCGTCTGCTATAATGAGTCGACGCTCTTCCAAATAGAGGTACACATTTAAAAAATAAAAACATATGCGATTAAGTCCACTGTATAAAGTTACCGGAGGTTTCTTTTTTGTAAATCTGCTACATGATTTTCTTCTTTTTTTTCCCTTGTTACCATTGTTTGCAACCGGTTCTGTAGTTTCTCTCTTCACTCCATTTGGATGTTTGGTGTTATGAAATGCAACACAGGCCAATACTGCCCTCTCTGTTCATGCAGGTCATTCCGCCCCAGACAAGTTATTAGAAAGTTATTCACTCCTTGTTGTAACTTTGTATTGTCTTTTTTTTCTTCATTCAGTAATATAATTCAAACCCTTTTATTTCCATTAAGAGCCGAGAACTTTACTACAAAATAAAATACTACAGTTTATTTTTTTATGAATGTAACGAGAGTAAATTTAGAGTGGCTATTAGTGGAGTACTGTTCTGAAATGTTTACGTTGTGTTTGGTTAAATAAAACTTCCTGTTGACTCAACAGTGTAGCGGATACTTTCTAAACTGCCTATGTTTTATTTCGTTAAATAAAACTTGTTATTAACTTATTTCTGTAGTGGATAAGTTTTAGGATGTTTACGTTCTGTTTGGGTGAATAAAACTTCTATTGACACAGTACTGTAATGGATAAGTTCGAGAATGTCTGCATTATGTTTGGATAAATAAAACTTTTTGTAAGCTCAATATTGTAGTGGATAAGTTCTGGAATGTTTATCTTGTGTTTCACTAAATAAAACATCGTATTGACATAGTATTGTAGTGGATAAGTTCTGAAATGTATACGTTCTGTGTAGCTAAATAAAGCTTCCTATTTGCTAAAATGCCAGTAGTAGATAAATTCTAGAATGTATAATATTGAGTAAATAAATGACTGATAAAAATAGAACTAATTTAACGATTGAATGACAAAGAAATAAGACTAATTAAATGATACTAATATGCTACTTTGCTTGAATACCACTTTCATCAGTTGACTTCAGTAACAACTAACACATACCTTGTTCTAACAAGACTAATTAAATGACACTAATATGCTATGCTTGAATACCACTTTCATCAGTTGACTTCAGTAACAACTAACACACACCTTGTTCTAACAAGACTAATTAAATGATACTAATATGCTACTTTGCTTGAATACCACTTTCATCAGTTGACTTCAGTAACAACTAACACATACCTTGTTCTAACAAGGCTAATTAAATGACACTAATATGCTACTTTGCTTGAATACCACTTTCATCAGTTGACTTCAGTAACAACTAACACATACCTTGTTCTAACAAGACTAATTAAATGACACTAATATGCTACTTTGCTTGAATACCACTTTCATCAGTTGACTTCAGTAACAACTAACACATACCTTGTTCTAACAAGACTACTCGTATTTTGAAATGCACCATTTCATCCCCAGAGGGCGAAAGTGATTAACCGACAGAACCTGACCACTATGACAGGCAAAGTGAAAACGACAAATGAAGCCACGTTGTCCAACAAAGGAAAGCATAGACAAATGATCCTGGATTAGAAGACAAAGTTTGAGGAATGGTAATAACGAATAACCGGAGAGCAGCAATTACAGTAGATGAACATGTGATAACTTTATCCCTCGAGAATAATGGCTGACCATGGTGAAAATGACCTAAACAGGCTAAACTGTGTTTAAATGTGAGAGTACTTGTTATCTAGATAATCAGATGTATAAATTCATTGATCAGCAGCAACTACATCTGATTCACAGCTAATGGATACTCTTCCGTCTGTTGCTAAGGGAACAGCCTAATACATTTAACACAAATTACGAAAGAACAAACAACTCTCTAACAGTATACTTGCATTGTATTCAACGTTATCACGCCGAGGTTAGCAGAATAAACCTTAAATTTACATGTTAGTTAACGAGCGTGAAGTTTGTTGGATTACTTAAAGTATTTGCTCACAAAGTTCACAGTATTATTTATTATTCCTTTAAATCAGTGTTAGTAACACTAATTAAAATATCTCGATATTTTGGTTTCGTTTACGCTGTCGGGTATTGAGTTCATGAGGAGTGTTTTATAGTGAAACTGAAACTGTAATGCGAGTGAGTCAGAAGTGATTTAATTATTTAAGTTTCATTTTTTATAACTGTTTCAAGAGAATAACTGCTGATTTTATGGCTGAAATCTCGTGATCTTTTGGTTTGTGAATTTTCGTCAACTTTACAGATTTACATTGCTTCATCTGAATGATTGGATATTGAGTCTCATGTTTCTAATCAGTGATGTCGAGAAAACCCACTTGTAGATAAAAATTTATATGTAAAACGGCTCGTTTGGGTTGAGAAATTTTTTTACGTAGAGGAGCGAACTACGTTTCGACCTTCTTCGGTCATCGTCAGGTTCATAAAGAAAGGAAGAGGTAACTGACCGGAAGCTGACCACATGTTTAAAAGGGGTTGTGAAATCAGCCATTCCACTGTCCGGAAAATAGTCAGCAGTGGAGGACTTTCAAAACAATTGCCAACATGCCCAGGTCTAGTCGTCCAAGCAAGTTCATCTCGAGAGCAGACCGCAAGATGCTAAAAGAGGTCTCCAAATACCCTAAAATGTTATCTACAGCAGGCTCTGGCTACTGTTGATGTGAAAATGCATGCCTCTACAATTAGAAAGAGACTGCACAAGTTTAACCTGCATGCGAGGTTTGCAAGAAGGAAACCTTTGCTCTCTAAGAGAAACAACAAGGCCAAAAGTTTGCCAGAGAGAATGTAGACAAAGACCAGGACTTTCGGAATAATGTTCTTTGGACAGATGAGTCCAAAATTGAATTATTTGGACACTAGAACAGAGGACATGTTTGGCGTAAACCAAATATAGCATTCCAGGAAAAAACCCTCATACCAACTGTGATGCTTGGAGGTGGAAGTGTCATGGTTTGGGGCTGCTTTGCTGCAGCATGACCTGGACAGCTTACAATCATAGAATCTACCATGCATTCTACTGTGTATCAGAGGGTGTTTGAGGAACATGTGAGTCCATCTGTAAGAAAATTAAAGCTGAAGCGGAACTGGACCCTGCAACACGACAATGACCCAAACACACCAATAAATCCACCAAGGACTGGCTGAAAACTAAGAAATGGAGAATCCTGGAATGGCCGAGTCAAAGCCCAGATCTTAATCCCATTGAGATGCTGTGGGGTGACTTGAAACGGGCTGTACATGCAAGAAACCCCTCAAACATCTCACAGTTGACAGACTTTTGCATTGAGAAGTGGGGCAAACTTTCGTCAGACCGATGTCAGAGACTGGTAGATGGCTACAAGAAGCGTCTCACTGCAGTTCTTTCAGCCAAAGGAGGTAACACTAGCTATTAGGGGGTAGGGTGTCCTAACTTTTTGCTCAGTTAGAATATGAATTTTTGTAGAATTACATTTACAGAAGATCTTGAAAAGTTTTTTCTTCAGTTTTAATTGTTTAGTTATATTCCTATAATCTCTCAGTATTGTTGAAATCGAGATTAAATATCTATATATCCAAAAATGTTACAAAGATACACAGGCTTTCATAGGGTGTCCTAACTTTTTTCACATGACTGTATATGGAAACAGTTTCTGTGTTATTTCTCAATAAAACCTGAATATTTTTTAATAAGAATTAAGGCTCAACTGGTCCACTACTTAAACTACTCATAAGTTAGATAAAGCTTAACTGATCTACAATCTTCACCACTTAGAAAACTGGTAGGCTTAGCTGATCAACTATTTACAGCACTTACCAAACAGGTAAGATTTATGAAAGTTATGACCCATCTTTTACTACAGTTAGCACAGAGTTTATTTACTCTGAAAATAGGATTTTAAATTTAAATTCTTCTCCATCCCGGAAAATGTATGATATTTTATAAAACTGATGAAGCTATTATGTAGTTAGTTCTGTATACATTTACAGGAAAGAGTGATGTTTAATTAATATAAGATAACTGTGCTTTGCTGCGGAGTTCAAAGGACCCATACCTGTTCACACAGGCCCAAATGTACTGACTGAGGTCCTCAATTATCTCCGATTGCTGTGGGTGAAGTACATGGACTAAGAAATACAACTTGAATTAATATAGGATGTGATGGGAATTTTTTATGTTATTACTCGTGCACGTGGAAATAGGGCGTCGAGTTCATTCACTTCCAAACCTTCTAAACATATAGGCCTTCTAATGTCTCTGACTTAAAATACTCAAAATTTGGTTTAGTTACCTGTGGTGGATACAGCACAGATACTCCATTATGTAGCTTTGTGTCTAATAACAACAAACAAACAGATTTAGACATATAGCCTTGCTGCTATTTACTTTATTATTATGCAGTAATGTTTCTTAACCCTATAATTATCGCAGAGGTCTAACGTTTTTTTAAAAATTGTTTTCAAAAGCTATTTATGCACTAAGTTCCTTGTAGATCCATGATTTTGTTGCGTACAGAGCCTCTTATGACATGTTTGTCACAGAAAGAAATATAAACGTAAAATACTGTCAGTATTATCAGTAATCCTACTACTTACCGATAAGGCTTCTCGTTTATTTTGCATAGAAAATTAGTGATTTCATACATTTGTTTTTGCTGGTTCTTTACACTAAGTGTTGAAGCAAGAAAAATATAAAATTACTCAATATAATGCTGTATAGGGACCCAACGATACTTAACAATAGTAAAAAATGGAACAGTTTAGGATTTTATATAAACAAGATAAGAATGTCAAAAGCAAGACTAAAATATCATCTTAGGATGTTGATGTTGGATCAAGATATCACAAGCAAAACTAAAGTCTCAATCCAAGATGTTGATTTGGAAGGAGGATGTAAGAAGTAAGACTAAAATACCATCTTAAAATATTTAGAAGGAGGATGATATAACCAAGAACAATATGCTAATTTGGAAAATGATATCACAACCAAGGCTAAGATATCATTCTAAAAATTTAATTGGAGAGAGTATGTGAAGACGGCGTGGGATTGTCTCTGCAGTCTCAGTCTTGATAGGAGTATTTTCAACCTATTTGTTGGGATTGCATAACGTAGTAGATGATTTAGTAGAGTGTGAACAGTCACAAAAGTTCTCTGGGCCACCGCTAATCAAACAGATGAAAGAAAAAGAAAACAAAAATATTCCAAAGAAATCGCTTCTTTTTCAATTTATTGGTCTTTATTCTAACAAAATAACAGAGTAACGCCTTCCTAACTATCTTGACTGTGTTGTAACGAATAATCTTTCTTAATTCACTGAATTTCTAATGTTACAAATTAGTAGATTGGCGCTTTTCTTAATTTTCTGGACTTTATTGTAACAAAATAACAGAATACTACTCTTAGTTTATTGAATTTTATTGTAACGAAATTCTCCACGATCTTAGTTATAATAAAATATCACACAGTTTCTCTTCCCTTTTCCACAATTTTGAGGTGAAAGTATTGTGAATATCGTAGAATCCTCAAATTATATTGTTATTTGATTAAATTAAAATGTGAATTAAATACTTAATACGTTCCTAAGAAATTACTACTTTTGTTAAAGGCTTAATGTACATTGACGTTAAGGCATTGCCTTCGTTGTCGATTTGGGTTACAACAATGGAGGACTTATGATAATCAGTATATGGCTGACATATGACGCCCTGCATCCCACCCATATCAACAAGTCACCGTAGACTCTTATCGTAGTTAAGTTTATATTTAAGAGAGCTGCCTTGTTGTGTAGAGGGTGGGACAATAATATGAGACATTTCCTCTTAAAAAACACGAAAACAGACCTGTGTGAATGAAAGCGTGCAGATGACACTTGACCCACCATCTTACACAATTTGCAATTATTTGAAGCGTAAACACACGGAAGAATCGGGCATTATAAAGGGTGGTACGTGTCTTTTGCCATGGTTGACGTGTTTCTAGTTTATTAATAGTAAATAGAGTATGAAATTAAAGGTAAGCCTTTTCTTAATTATGTAAAGACGTGTCTTGTTTTCTTGGTAGTTGGTTTATAAACGGAAAACCCTCTTCTGATATATTTTCCACGGTCCTTTTCTTTCACTTTTTTTTAAACAGCATCACGAAGCTTTCATCATTACTGTCATGATTTGCGAGTTTACAAGAAATTACGTTGTTTAAATAATTTTCTACTTCAAGAACTCGAAAAAAAGGGGTCGTTACTATGTGTGTGAAGAGGATGATAAAGTTACCTAGAAATTTTAAATAACGCCGTAACTACAACGTTTTCATTTAATTTTGCAAGAATATAATGA
The DNA here is from genome assembly GCF_004210375.1 of Tachypleus tridentatus. Taxonomy (NCBI): domain Eukaryota; kingdom Metazoa; phylum Arthropoda; class Merostomata; order Xiphosura; family Limulidae; genus Tachypleus; species Tachypleus tridentatus. The sequence continues at coordinate 27,320,389 of NC_134836.1, forward strand.
TTGACATTAAATATTTCACATGCGGAGTGGGGGAAAGAAAAATAAGCCTAGAACAGAAATTCAAACTTGTTTCTTTGTTTAGTGACCTAAAGTTAATGTTTAAACATTATTATATGTTGTTATTAATATGGTCAGGTGGTTAAGGCACAATCCGAGAGTCGCGGCTTTAAATCCCCGTCACACCAAATGTGCTCGACCTTTCAGCCATGGGGCGTTACATGTGTCGCTCAATCCTACTACTCGTTGGTAAAATGGTAGCCCAAGAGTTGGCGGAGGGTAATGACGACTAGCTGCCTTTCTTCTAGCTTAACACTGCTAAATTAGGGACGGCTAGCGCAGAAAGCTCTCGTGTAGCTTTGCGCGAAATTCCCAAAAAACTTGAAATTAACCCTCTCTCACCACAAAATAAGATGAGAAGTAATTTAAACATGCCGTTGTTATTATTATCTATCATTGTCGTTTTTTCTCCGTAAAAGTTTAAATATTTATCTCAGGAACAACCTTTTTTAGTTCTAATCGTTTTTAAACATTTTATCCTAGAAAAGTGTGTTAAACCTAATATTTTTAAATATTTTGTCTTTGAAACAATTTATACATTATTTTTAACATTTATATATTTTTTGTCTTACAAACTAACATTTTAAAATATTTTGTTTTAGAAATAACGTGTGCTAGCCCTAACAATTTACGATGTTTTTTCTTAGAAACACAGTATGTTAAACTTAACATTTAAATTTTTTTTCTCTCACGGACAAGGTATGTTAGCCCTAATATTTTAAAATGATTTATTTGGTTAGAAAGTCCGTCCAACCAGCATCACGTAAATCTTTTATGCGAACTTTTTGCTCCACTGACAATTTTCTACACTTTTTTGGGCCGTGGTATGGCAACAAAACTTAATATTAGTGTTAAATACTGTTTTGATCAAAGTTTATATCTAGAGTACTATTCAGCTGATTTTTTCTAGTATATACTTGTACCACATGCTATACCTTTCATAACTTATTTTTATGTAGTTAAGACACTGTATTTGGTACTGTTACATTGATTTCACACCTTAAATTTGATCAGTATGTTATCCATGCCATTGAAACACCGATACCGATCTGCTAAAGTAGTGTGGCTAGCGTATGTACACCGTTACACTCATGAGCTGTTCCTGTGACTGAGCAATCTTATTCAGGATTCTCTATTCTCACCCAAGTTAAGGAAGGGACTAGAAAAGATAGTCTAATCTATCATTCGGTAGAAAAATTTGAACTGATTAACGGGAAAACGAAAATCAGAAGCGATGGAGAGAGAAAGAAGCCAACCCTTCTCTTCCACAGTGTCTTCCTCTGAACACTATCTGTTAGAGATATTTTAAACAATGTAAGCCTCAAAATGCGCTCTTTAGTTATCTAAGCCCTGGCATGGCCAGGTGGTTAAGGCACTTACTCGTAATCCGAGGGTCGCGGGTTCGAATCCTTTTATCTTGAAGTGGGTGAGTGTGTGTGTGTTTTCTTATAACAAAGCCACACCGGGCTATCTGCTAAGTCCACCGAGGAGAATCGAACCCCTGATTTTAGCTTGTCAATCCGTAGACTTACCGCTGTACCAGCAGGGGACTCTTGGAGTGATAGACGCGAATGAAGGCAACTAGTCAACACTACTGTCCACCGCTAACTGTTGCATCAGTATGGACAACAAAAAATATTGGAACTTGATCGCCACTTTTATAACGCATCCATGCCACCAAACTGAAGAACTAGATTTTTTGGACGAACGGGACACGAACCATAAAATTTCAAATGTATAGACCGGCAACTTTACCACGCTCGGCTTTGTGAAGAGTTAAAGTAAAGACAAACGTAATTTTGTTGTTAATGAATTATTTCAAATGGACAGACTGTGATATTAAACATTAGAAAAAATAACTAATGTACAATCACAATTATGAATAGGCCCGGCATGGTCAGGTGGTTAAGGCACTCGACTAACAATCCGCGGGTCGCAGGTTCGAATCCCCATCATGCCAAACATTCTCTCCCTTTCAGCCGTTGGTAGAAAGAGTTGCCCAAGAATTGGCGGTGGGTGGTGATGACTAACTGTTCTCCCTCTATTCATCACCTTTGCGTGAAATTCAAACCAGTTATCTTACAATACATTCACTATAGGATACGTCGTCTTCGTTCACCAAGGACTGGTGGTTCAAATATTTAGTAATTCTAAAAGTGATAAATATTCTCACGTTGACTTATTCAGTTGTCAATGGGGATTAGTGTTTAAACTTAAATTTTGTAACGACATATAAAAATTATCCCCATAAAATGGAAAGAATGACAAATATTCTCTTGTACGGTACTGTACGTTGAAAAGATCGATTGAATCCATACATTTGAGGTTAAAAGGTCACTAATAACTTAAGTGTTTCGTATTATAATTTATCTCGGACAAGTCTCCAATTTATTGTGTTACGTATTACGATTTCAAAGAGCTCTAAAACAAATACAGTTGTAATTCTAACTTAGAAGTCAATTGAGGGCCTGGCATAGCCTAGCGCGTTAAGGCGTGTGCTTCGTAATCTGAGGGTCGCGGGTTCGCGCCCGAGTCGCGCCAAATATGCTTGTCCTCTCAGCCGTGGGGGCGTTATAATGTGACGGTCAATCCCACTATTCGTGGGTAAAAGAGTAGCCCAAGAGTTGGCGGTGGGTGGTGATGACTAGCTGCCTTCCCTCTACATTCTCTCTGGCAAACTTCAATCTGGCCTTGAGATTTCTCTTAGAGAGCAAAGGTTTTCTCCTTACACTGCTAAATTATGGACGGCAAGCACAGATAGCCCTCGAGTTGCTTTGTGCGAAATATCAAAACAAACAAGTTAAATAAATGTCGAGATGTATGAAATTTAAGATCTTTGCTGACAATATTGATACACACAGTTTTCTTAGTATATATAAATATATTTGAATATACAAACAATAATGCAATTTATAATAACGGTTATTGCAAATAATGATATGTATATACAAAAATGCATATTTAACTGGCATGATAACTGCAGTAAGACGCTTCTTGTAGCCATCTACCAGTCTCTGACATCGGTCTGAAGAAAGTTTGCCCCACTCCTCAATGCAGAATTCTTTCAGATGTGAGATGTTTGAGGGGTTTCTTGCATGTGTAGCCCGTTTCAAGTCACCCCACAGCATCTCAATGGGATTAAGGTATGGGCTTTGACTCGACCATTCCAGGACTCTCCATTTCTTAGTTTTCAGCCAGTCCTTGGTGAATTTACTGGTATGTTTTGGTTTACGCCAAACATCTCTTCTGTTCTGGTGTCCAAATAATTCAATTTTGGACTCCTCTGTCCAAAGAACAATATTCCAGAAGTTCTGGTCTTTGTCTACATTCTCTCTGGCAAACTTCAATCTGGCCTTGAGATTTCTCTTAGAGAGCAAAGGTTTTCTACTTGCACACGTCCCATGCAAGTTAAACTTGTGCAGTCTCTTTCTGATTGTAGAGGTATGCATTTTCACATCAACAGTAGCTAGAGCCTGCTGTAGATAACATTTTAGGGTGTTTGGAAACCTCTTTTAGCATCTTGCGGTCTGCTCTCGGGGTGAACTTGCTTGGACGACTAGACCTGGGCATGTTGGCAATTGTTTTGAAAGTCCTCCACTGTTAACTATTTTCCGGACAGTGGAATGGCTGATTTCAAAATATTTTGGGATATTTTAAAATCCCTTACCAGACTCATAAGCTGCTACAATTTTCTTTCTGAAGACCTCAGACAGCTCTTTTGCTCTCACCATGGTGCTCACTCTCACTTCAACAGTCAGGATCACACCAAACTAAATGTCTGAGGTTTAAATAGGGCAAGTCTCATTCAGAATTCTGAGTAACGATCTTCTAATCATGTGCACTTGGTGTGATACCTTGTGTGAGTTGAGCCATTTTAAGTGGGAATAAATGTGGGGGTATCCTAACTTTTTCCTCAGTTAGAATGTGCATTTTTGTAAAATTACATTTACAGAAGATCTTGAAAAGTCTTTTCTTCAGTTTTAATTGTTTAGTTATATTCCTATGATCTCTCAGTATTGTTAACTTGAGATTAAATATCTATATATCGAAAAATGTTGCAAAAATACAGAGGCTTCCATAGGGTGTCCTAACTTTTTCACATGACTGTAGTTTCCCGATTAATAAGAGTTTTTCATAGTTAGAGCTTCAGAGGTTTATATTATACTAACTGTAACAAACCAACAATATAGAACTGTCTCTCGGCGTGTCAGTTTATAAATATTTAGGCAAGGTTATAAAAATTTCAGTCGGTACAAAAATATGCTAGTGCTTTCATAAAACATATATCGTTGATTCTTTCAATCGAGGTTCTTCAACAAATTTAGGAAATGGGCGGAAATTTAGCAGTTACACATTTAACAGAATAAGTTACGTGAATTTCTGTATATAAATGTAACTCACACGAAAGTCGATGTTAAAATAAATATATATTAGTAAATCCGTTATATAAGTTACAAATAAAACACATTAACCCAAACTACTGTTTTAATTATTCCACTCACAACTTCAGGTGATGGCGCCCTTTGTGTATTGTGTAAAGAACATGATTTGCTGATTTATTTTGATTTTACACGTATCACTGCAAATGAAGACCTGACATGTACTGGTGGTTATGGCGCTCGGCATCTGCCGCTAATACGTATATATATCCTTTTTGGAAGTGTTGAAGAAAGGGAAGGCAGCTGTGTTTCAATTGATAACATAATACAAGTAAACATCCAGTTCTATCGAACATTCTAACCCTTTCAGTCGTGGAGACGTTATAATGTAACGGCCAATTCTACTATTCGTTGATACCGAGTTGTCAAAGAGAAGGAGATAGATGTTGCGAGCTTTTCCTGTACTTATTAGTTCAAAATTAGGGATGGGGCAGGTAGGTTTAGGAACTTCGTCATAAACAAACAAAATTTAAATGTACAATAAAAATAAAAACGTAAATAAAAGTTTGGTAATTTATGTTATATTTAATTAATCTGTACATCCGAAACCAGATTTACTTAATCTTCAGTTTGTTTGTTTCATATTTAAGGCTACAAATATGGCTAGATGCACGCAGCCGTTACTAAATGTAGCAGGAAGATTAGAAGTCAGTAGCTTCCAGTGACAACCATTCTGCTACTCTTGTCTGATGAAATAGTGGGAACTTGACCATTACTATATTGCCCACTCACGTGTGGAGGGTTGTTGTTGTTGTTGTTTTGAATTAAGCGCAAAACTACACAATGGGCTATCTATGCTCTGCCCACCACGGGTATCGAAACCCGGTTTTTAGCATTGTAAGTCCGCAAACATACCGCTGAGCCACTGGGGGCTGTGCGGAGGGTTGAACCACGACTTCTCGCTTTCCTGCTCTGAACATGCTAACCATTTGGCCACCTTGATATAATCAACCTTGTGTTATTTTTTTTGTTTTGTCATTTACCTGTATATTATTGGAACTTTCGTCATTTTAGAGTTGTTAATGTCTTCTACTTTTTCTTAAAGCTAATTCCGAAAATTTATTTGAGCTTTTGTCTACCTTGGCTTTTTTAACACGTAATAAAGGAGCCGCATTTATGTTCAAACTGTCTTCTTGTTTGTAGGACAATTGTAAGTTTACGAATTACGACGGTGAAGTCTGGGATTTTGGTCCCCGTTTTGGACACGGCAAATAGCCTAATATGGCTTTATTCTGAAACAAACTTTCTTGCTATTGTGCCGTCACCTGTTAGTCACTTTACGAACTACTGACTGGTTTTCTCTTTTTAACCGCTTTTTTTTTGGAGGGAGCATTTTTTCTGTAACAAAAAATGTCATTGTGATTGTTATCGCCCACCTTTTAGATAGTTGGTAAATAACTAGCAAATTTTAAAGATTTTCCTTCTGTAGTTTTTTCTCCACAAAGTTGATGTATATTAGTGCTATTGCGCCACCTACTATATTCATAATCAATATTCGAAACAACGACTTGAAGTGTTCTGGTTTCTATTTCTTATTCATTTTTATATTATAATAACAATATAATAGAAAATCATTAGATAACCTGTTAACTAAACAGATAATCATACTTCTTCAACCTAAATGTAATTGAACTTATATTTGGAGCTATAAGCCAGAGCCCAATAGAAAATACAGTGTTGTTGAATTATTTATAGTATGCCATTGAATAGGAAATCCTGTTATTCAGTGTTAGTAATCAAAAGTAATAATGGCAGATACCTTTTGAAGTTGATATTTCAGATAGATGAGCAAAGTATTCGAGAAAATTGTATAAAGATACTATGGAAGAGGAGCCAGTCCTAGAAATTATAGAACCAATTATGAAATACTGGACAAGAATGAACAAAAATCCATTAGAAGTTTTAAAAGTTGAAAATTCTGCGGCATAAACGAGATTTCGGCAGAATTTATAAGGAAAATGAATATTAAAATAGCTTATTGTAATTTACAACTTAATTTATAGAGGAAGGACAAAGCCAACAATGTTTTGTGTCGATCCACAAGTAATTTAAGGCTGTGGATTGTGGACAATACAGGACTAACGGGTTGATCAGTTATATCTTAAAAGTGTAGCTCAAATTAATACTAAATATATTTAAAACATAAAGTTGAGAATGAACTGTAAGAGAAATTTTGGGCATTGGAAAAATATATTCAGTGTTCAGATGCTAGATGACATCAGATGACACCCTCTGTTATTTATAATTATCTTAATTTAAAGTAAGAGAAGATCATATATGAAGCCTTCTATTATTTATTGTCAACTCTCTAAAGGTTAATTGTAGAAAACAATATCCAAATGGTTCAAGGGCACATTATTGGATGATTGTTTATTTTTGCCGTGCGTAATATTTTGTATTAATCAACATTAATTTTTCAGTCTTAGTATGTGCCAAATGGTTAATGAGACAAAAACTTAAGAACTTTTTTGTCAGGCAATTTCACAACAACGAAAACAAACAGCAAATTCTTCCGTGGACTGACTAAAAGTAATTTCGAAGAGCATGAACAGGAAATAGAGGAACATGTGTATCTGTTTTTCATTATTAGTTTCTCATGCAGATATTACAAACATTTATGATTACATTGTACCATGTGGAATAAACTGATTAAGTGAATTGAATATTTTTCCTTAGACACTTATAGAAATGACAGTTGTCAAAAAGCTCTCACATTATTAATGATTTTTTGTGCTTAGTAAAATGATGGTGAACGGTGTCATCCAGTAGAGAAAAAGAAATAAAGTCCCACATCTACGTGGACAACCTTATTACCCAATTGTGCTTGATGCGCGTATTGCATTTAAATCCAAACATTTTTGCCAACAGTGCAGTACAGTCAGTCTTCTTTGTTTAAAAACAAATATTACTTATTGAGTCAACACATGAAGTGGTAAAATACGGTTGTAAACAGCCCAGTAGACAATGATATTTCATATACACTCTGATCCAAGCTTGGAGAATGTAGCCATCCGTGTTTCCTTCGATCGTACCATCACTATTTGCTCCCTCTATATGTTTCCTGAGAGGCTTATGATCAATCAGGCTTTGATTCTCTTACAGATTAATTGCAATCTCCTCTTCTCATCTTGGGAGACTTTAATGGAAACAATGTCCTTTGGGGTGGATCTGACGTTGATGAGAGGGGTCGTTCTGTTGTCGGATCACAACCTGTCTGTTTTCAATGCTGGTGCCTTTACATATTATTCATGCATCTAGTTAGTCTTTTGCTGCTATTAATCTATTCATTTGTTTCCCTTCACTTTTCTCATTTATATTGTCAGTGACCCAATTGACAGTGATAATTTTCCTGTCATTTTTAGGGAGGTTAGCTGTGGTCGACGTCACCCAACCTGAGTACTACGGTGGAAGTTGAACCAGATTGACTGGCTCGCCTTCACCACTCTCTCTAAACTCAATCTTACTGTTATTAGTCCTATAACTGTCAATGACTGCATGGAGGGAGTAACCAATTGTATAATTCAAGCAGCTGTTATTTTTGTCCCTAAATCTTTGACTTGTTTCCTACGATATCTTCGTCCGTAGTGGTATCCCGCCTGGTAGCAGACATGGAGGCTCAGAAATGGGTCCGGAATATTTTTCGTAGATATCTCATTCTTAACAACTGCACTAATTTTCAGTGGGCCTATGCGCATGTTAGGTTGGCCAGACAAAGCCAAAAGGAACCTTGGATTATGTTCAGAATCAGCATCTCTTCTACTGACATACAGAGCACTACCCATACCCTTGAGAAGTGTTTTTTTTTCTCTCCAGCATTTTTGTTTCTTCCCTCACCTTTCTGGGCATCATGCCTGGGGCAGAGCAATTGCCTCTTTTATTTTAAAGTGATTATATCTATTACTGTATTTGCCCTTTTGCACTGATAGATCTTAACCTTGGTCTTTATCAGTCTAGCAGTACATTAATTGGGCCCAATGACATTCACTATGAGATGCTGTACCATCTCTGTTCTGCTTATCTTGCTCTTCTTCTGCTTGTTTTTAACATTCTTCCTGACACTTAGCCCCAGGTTTTTGTCCTGCCGTTTTTTCTGAGATCCCAAGGTTTCTTCTAATTATCGTACTATTGCTTTGGCTAGTTGTCTCTGTAAAGTTTTAGAGGGGATAGTTAATGCTCATCTTGTCTGATTCCTTGAATCAAACAACCTCCTTTCTCTCACCGAGTTTGGCTTTCATTGATAGCATTAAATTGTGACCATCTGATTTGACTTGAAGCCTTCCTCGCAAAAGAACATTTAGTCTCCATTTCCTTTTTTATTAGCAACTTTTTATATGAGAGATTATTCTAAGTCTTCATGGATTCGACTATTTCCAATTCCTTCACACAGGAATTTTGAGACCTTTAGTTCTGTGTCTTGAATGTCACCATTTTCAGTATCAAGATTAATTCTATCACTACACTACTTCCTCTTATTGTTGCAAATGAGATCTATGTCGATGACTTCCACACATCATGTCAGTCACTGAACATAAGGTTTATTGAGCAGCAGCTTCAGACTGTCTTTAACTGCTTGTTGAAGTGCACCACACCAAATGGTTTTACATTTTCTTTCTTCAAAATTGTTTGCATGCGCTTTTGTGTTCCGTCTCATTGATGTTGTTCTTCATGTGGTCCCTAAAGTAAAGATATTAGGACTTATCTTTAACTGCAAGCTTACTTTCATTTCTCACATCAAATAGCTATGTGTCAAGTGTACAAAAGCACTCAACATCCTCCGTGTCCGCTCTTCCACCTCTTGTGAAATGGATCAATGTTATGTGCTCAAGATCTACGCTGCTCTCATTTGATCAAAACTGAACTATAGGTCTTTGATTTCTGTTTCTCCCAGGGCATCTGCCCTGAAGATGTTGCACGCTATTCACAATTTGAGGCTTCGGCTTTGTATGGGGACTTTTAACATATTACCCCAGAGTTTGTACCTCAAGTCCCACGAACTTTATTTAACTTCCACCTGTTGGAACTTTCTTTGCAATATGCTTCGAAATTTCGATCCTTACATCATCGGGGATTGTGTCTTCCTTCCTCAGTGTGATATGCTCTTTTAGAATAGATGGTCTGCCATTCGTTCTTTTTGTTTTCGTATTCATGTGCAGCTGGCTGAATTGGGTCTGTCATTGGATGATGTTGATATCTATAATGGTCAGTTCATCCCATCATGGCTTATTATTGTTCCCACCTGTGACCTTTTTTTTAATCATCTGAGGAATGCAGGTATTTGCGATTGGAAGTACAATATTCTTTTTTGTTGAATATCTTTCCAACCATTATTCTGTTCCAGTTTTTACAGATGGCTCGAAATCAGGTGATTCTGTGAGCTCTACCACGGTTTATTGCAGCTCAGTGATTTCCTATAGAATGTCCTATACAGGTTGTGTTCACCATTTTAGACATACACTTTCTAGAGTTTTATTCATGACATTGGACTGTTATTGGTGATGCTGACATTGCCCCATTTAATCTTGTTTTTAGCTTTTCAAGGGCCATTGTCTTGCCATTTTAAATTATATTTCAGTGTTTTACAAACATCTTGATATTATTTAGCTTTTAACTTTAAACGTTTTATATTTTTTTATTAGAGGTTTACCTTTTGATTTGATTTTTACACTGGTGGTTTTGTACAGATAGCCATGATGCTTTGTACCAGTAAACCTCAATAATCAACAAACCAGAGTTCATGTCTAGTAGTATTTCTCTTCTTTATTTGCATGATATGTTTGTGTGTGATAATTAATTGATGTTACATATGTTAATCTTACGCAGTATTGCTATTTTTCTGTCATTTTGGTCTTTAGGTTTTAAGTAAATTTTAAAGTTAGGTAATTTGAAATTGGAGATACTGTTTAGTAAAGTTTCATTTATTGCTATAATTGATGGGTTAATATCATTTGCTAGATTGAATAATTAATTTTTTTTCATATCGTAAACCTCCCTAAATATTTATATGTAAAAAGTTGAGAGAGTTGTTGGAGAAAGGTGGGAAGTTATTTTTCTGTGGTGGTGACCACAAGAAGAACACCCACCATAAAGGCACAATTGGCATGTTTGGTTGTAACAGACGGTTGCTATGGAGATTGTGCAGGCTGCTGGTGGATTCTGTGGCAGTAGAAATGCTTATTTTTCATGTTTGCTGATATTTTCGAGGAAGTGTTAGAAACTGCTGACTGGTGATTGACATGTGGCCAAAGGACAAAGAGTCTCAGAGTAGGGCCAGCATCAAGTTGAAACTTAAAGCATCCTCTGTAATATGCGGCATCTTGACCACCAAAATTGCTACAGGTGGTGCCAAAATGCTGGTACCACTACGCACCAACTTGAACAAAAAAATTAGCCTTGCTAACTAATAAATGAATGAATAGTTGATGTAATATTCTTATCAATACTATAAGCGTAGTTATCAGTTTTGTTACCAATTTTGATTTTGTTCCTTTCAGTCACACACTAGCTCCCTTTTTGACCACATCTTTTTTAATCACACCTAAAATCTTTTCTGTCATATTTAACTTTACCATATTGGACAGTTTACATAAAATTATAATCTGCAAGTTTGCGTTTGTCATTGACAAAAGTAAGAAACTCATTGGTCCTTATAAACTTACATTATAAGTATAGGAAAGTTAATATATGAAGGAGCTGAGCATATAATCAACATGACATCTAAACAACTAGTCACATGTCTAGCTTTTTATATGATACACAGTTTATCACTTTTCTAAGAATGGCAAAAATTGACGTTGAAACATGTAGTGTATTTTACAACAGTTGATTACTTTTAATGACATTTTAATTGTTCAGCATACAGTGTTCAGTAATTGAATATTTTAAATATTTTGTGTATTATTAGCTTAAAATAAGTAGGATAATCTTCATGTGTCTGGTACTAAAACAGATCGTTCACAATTCATTTTATTTGAAATATTAGTGTTACATAAAACATACAAGTTAAATGTTTGAAAACAAAGTAACTGAAGTGTGAATAAACATTTGAATATATTATCAAAACTAAACTTGAAATTAAAACTTACTAATCAAAGTAGACATTTCCATATTTTAAATATATATTTGTATGTATACTCTCATAACGATTGGCACTGAAGTTTAAATATCTACAGAATCAAATTTAAATGTCTACTTGTTATTAGTATTTTCTCAAACAATAAACTACAAGTTTTATTTCTCACTTCCAGTGACAACCACAATACATTGTCGAAACAGAATAACAGATTAAAACTTACTCTCACGGCTAAGACGCCAAATAAATTATCCTGTCTGTGCCCTGGAGATTCTGTAGGAGAAAACAAAGAATATTAAAAAAACACACACTTTAGGATTGTATGGTCAAAATTTTAAAAGAAACTAGAAAGTCAAAGTTAAACATGGGAACTCCTTGTTGAAGTTGTCCTAAGGATTTGTGTCGTTGGTGTGTACAGTGGTCTGACACTTGAAGATTGGCTAGCTTAGCAACTTCCTCAAAAACTGAAGGCTACGAAGGTCAGTTTTTCGTGGACGGACAGTTTTCACACGAAGCTTAGTTATACTGTTTAAGAGATAAAGACGGAAATTGTCAATACATTATTCTGACATACTAGGTTGGTAGGCCCGTAATTCTGTTGATTCTGTGTACAGCGTGGATCGAGTAATCTGGTATGGTCTCTAAATTTGTTTATTTTCTATGTCAAATGATTGACGCTCCTAGAAAAGATAGAAAGAAGTTGCGTTAGCTCTTGGAGGTTTACAAACAATTGGAGAATTGAAATTACATGGGGAACAGAGATATGTGGAGTCTTCGGGAGTAAGGGGCTGAATAAAAATTCCGCCCTTGCCTAGAACTATTGTTTTGGTCGAGTTTTTGGCAGCTTATATTTCCTTAAAAAGGTATTTATCCAGTTGAGGGAAAATTTTTTGGATCCCATGAATAATAACAGATTAAATAGAAGAAAAAGCATAAGTGGGCTGTCTATCCCTGGAAGACTAGCTACTTGATTATGGAATAAGGAAGAATAGTATTCATGGTTATGAGTTTAGTCAAGGAATAACAAACAACAACTTCCACGATATTACACCTTATTAAACAAAACTTGTGTTTAAATACATTCTAAAATTGTGGTGAATGGTCGATTTAATGTAGCCACTCCTTCAGCAAGAACAAACCAGTTGTTAAACAAATTGGAATTAATATAACCTTTTATTTGAATTGGTGAAAATTGATAAATCTTAATAATATTTATGAAAACTTAATAACTAAAAAAAATCTCTGTATTTATTATTTTCTAAATTACATATTTGCACTCTAAACAAATTTCAGTTGGAACAATAATCAAAGATAACATTAAAAATTGAATCTTCTTAACTAGAGGTATGTAAGGTGTATTTAGGCAAACTATGAATGTATTTTTGAGGAAAATAGCAAGAAAAGCAATTAAATGATAAGATAGCTCAGTGTTTTCAGATTTATTTTATGTATAAATCAGTAGATTTCATAATTTGAAAGTTTGGTGCTTTAATGGCATTTGTTTTTGTAAGTTTACACAATAGTTTATGAGAACAAAATCATACGACTATGGATCAAGTGGTTAAGGCGCTCGACTTGTAATCCGCCCTTTCAGCCGTGGAGGCATCATGATGTTATGATCAATCCCACTATTCGTTGTAAAGTAGTAGCCCAAGAGATGGCGGTGGGTGATGATGACTAGCTGCCTTCCCTCTATTCTTACACTGCAAAATTAGGAACGGGTAGTGCAGATAGCGCTCGAGTAGCTTTGCGCAAAATTCAAACCAAACCAAACCATACGACTATAAAGGTTATTTCTTCATAACAATGTGACACATATAAAGTATTTTTTACACACAGATCTAAGAAAATTTAAACAAAAATTTTGCATTAGAGCAGAAACTTTAATTTTTGATTAATATCCGTTCAAAAAGTTAAGACTTTAATGTTGGATATTTTCTTATCTCCTAGTTACAAAGGTATCGTCTAAAAACAACAACTGAAAAATACAACAAACGTTCAGTCAGATTCATCGTCTAAAAACCTATTGTCAAACAAGGGTTTTAACTATAGAAATATCGTTACATATACACTGTAAAAAAAAAACAAAAAAAACGTAAATTAAATAGTCCTCATCTAGACTGAAACAACTGTTCTCGTTGTAGAGGTATTGTTAACAATATACAATAAAATGAGGAATTACCCTACGGGGTTGTTGTATACAAAGTTATTTTAAGACAAATATTTAAACGGCAAAGATATCACCAAAAACTCCATATTTAAAAAGGTGAAAATTAAAATATTGTCTTCAAAATATTCCATACTAACACACGAGTTTCAAATGATATAAATGTAATCTAAAAATTACATTAAAACAAACTTTTAAATTACAGAGTTTTGTCTATACAGTTACGATGAAACAGAGGTTTAAATAATTAAAAGGCTGAATTCTCAGTCAAATGAAGCATGTCTCCGACACACAATCAACATACCCAATTTCGACGCCAAACAATTCGTAAAAAAACAACAACAGCACACAGACACAAAGAAGAAAGAGTTGCCTACATTGCTGCTTGAGATGTGCAAAAAACTATCTTAGTACCAATCTCGTGCTACTTGATTAACTTACTCTAACAGATGGGCTGAGTTGGCTGGTCCTTTGAGCTCGACTTTATCACCAGTCACAACAGAGAAGAATATTCAGCACCCACTTGAAGTTTTAATATAAGATTTTCTGAATAGGCCTACAATACTATTTATATATTTTATCAAATTCAGTAACTATCTACGGAAATAACACCAACATAGGCTAAGTTCAATTATACATTTTGAGCTCTTCTTACTGCTATATGTTTTACATATCAACTCCTAATCAGGTAATCCAGTTTGGGAGAGATAAAACTGGTTATATACATGAAGCCTGAGTGAGATGTTTTCTAGACCTTGCAGAGAGACATCATCATAGTTGCTCTGAACATCATATCGTAAGTTAGCAACTTCTCTCAAGAGATTTACATATGAAGTTTACATAAACACTGTCATGGATTTTCCTCTGATATGATAGCGTCGATTTAAACATATCTTTCTCAATCGATCAAATGCGTCTTTGGTGTAGACTTGACATACTTTTTTTCATAGTGAAGCGTCATCAGTACTTCGTCTTAATGGGCTGTACATGCCGTTCCTAGCTTATATTTATCGCTTCTTGAAGCACTGAAAATAACGAGATACCTAAAAATACCACAGTGCTTCAATAGAAATGAATAGCCGATGAAAAATCCAGATTGTGGTTTTCTCGCTGCAAAATTGAGGTAGATATCTGCGTTTGACACTAAAAAAGAATATTTTTGTAGTAAATCCCACGAAAATTAGTAGAAGTATGGCCAAAGTATGAACCAAAACTCCTAAAATTATGCTTTTTATAACCTAAAGCTATAAGCTAAGAAGAATAAAATACATGTATCCTATGTTTTTGTAAATGTATGTATGTATGTATGGCGCTTGTAGAAAAATATCATTGTACCAAACCTCATATAAAATGGTCAAATTATGGCCAAGTAATTGATCAAAACCCTCAAATTTATGTTTTTTTTGGAACTATGACCACTCAAAGAGACTCAAAATGTACAAATCCAACATTTTGTTTTTCAGTGTCTTGGGTGCATGAATGCCCCCGCGAGTACAGCGGTATGTCTCCGGATTTACGACGCTAAAATCAGGGGTTCGATTCCTCTCGGTGGGCTGAGCAGATAGCCCGATGTGGCTTTGCTATAAGAAAAACACAAAACACACTGGGTGCATGAAAATTTATATTTTAATCTTACTTGTTGTACACGTGACCACGCAAGAGCCCAACTATACAAATTTGGGTTATTTGACTTTTAGTCCCAATAAATTACTAGAAAAAGGCCTAAATAAAAATGAAATAAAGTCTGGGCATATTGGACCAAGATATATCCATACTAAGTTTCAAGTTAATCCATCAAAAAATGAAAAAACGACAGATGATTTCAAAGTGTTCGAAAGGGAAAAAAAGGAAGCAGTATGTCTCTCTGTGGAGAGAAAAGGTTTATATTATACGAAGCTACAACAAGCAGAGGTTTGAATAACAAAGACATCACAACAAATCTATATTAAAATGAAGAGCTTAAACTATAGAGTTGTTGTTTAAAGTAAGTTCTAAAATAAGGGTGTAGAGTGTACGTTTTCTTGCAGCAAAGCCATATCAGGATATCTGCTGAGTCCAACGAGGGTAATCGAGCCCCTGATTTTAGCGTGATAAAGCCGTAGACTTACCGCTGTACCAGCGGGGGACAAGAGTGCAGATTTCAACAAGTGGCCTGGCACAGCCAAGTGCGTAAGGCGTGCGACTCGTAATCCGAGGGTCGCGGGTTCGCGCCCGCGTCGCGCTGAACATGCTCGCCCTCCCAGCCGTGGGGGCGTTATAATGTGACGGTCAATCCCACTATTCGTTGGTAAAAGAGTAGCCCAAGAGTTGGCGGTGGGTGGTGATGACTAGCTGCCTTCTCTCTAGTCTTACACTACTAAATTAGGGACGGCTAGCACAGATAGCCCTCGAGTAGCTTTGTGCGAAATTCCAAAACAAAACAACAAAAAAAGATTTCAACAAAATCGTTAGAGACCTACAGTAAAAAAAAAAAAGTTTAAGTTACAGAGTTGTCTCTTACAAAAGCTATAATAACAGGATTTCATGTAACAAATATGTCAATAAACTCTACGATCTATATTAAAACAAATTTTATTTATTACATATGTGTGGTCTAAAAAATACAGAGTAAAACAAGAGATTAAGTAATTTACACTAAAACAACAAATAAAATAAAGAAATATTGAAATAAGACTAGCAAACAAACAAGTTTAAACTACAATGTTATGGTTTAAAACTTTAAAACCACCAGTGGCACAGCAGTGTATGTAGCTTTGTGCTAAACTTCAAACAAATAAAAAAACCTTAAATATAACCCAAGGGATCACGTAACGAGAGTTGGTGTAGAAATATACGAAAAACAAAATAATAATTGACGGAGATATTGTGTACAGTGTGTGTGTGTTTTTCGTATAGCAAAGCCACAAAGGGCTATCTGCTCAGCCCACTGAGGGGAATCGAACCCCATTGTGTACAGACAATAGTAAAATGTGTGACAAAATTACAAAAATACCGTAAAAATATAGAGGAAAACAAGAAGTTAAAGAGATATGGGTTATATTACAAACAATAGTTAATTTACAGAGAATCCCTTTTCTACATTATTCTATAATTGTATGAAATAACAAAATTATATATAGAAAAACATTTTGTTGGTCATTATACAGCAGTTTAACATAGTTACAAGAAATTATTTCTTAAATTCTCCTGTATCACTATAAACTTATAAGACATTATTTCTTTGACTACTGTATGCTGATGTAAAAGAGTCATAAAAAACTCTTTTATTTTGTTCTCGTTCCACAGTGTTTAATAACATATTATTAGTCCATAGCGAAATTCATCTAAAAAAACTGTAAACGCTACATTCAACTATTCAAACATGATATATACATCAAAGCTAACCCTTAAGAAATTTATACTTACATATAAAGATAATTTAATATATGAAGTACACTAATTTCTGGATTTATTTACATTTAAGTGACGTGTTACTAATTGTTTTGATGTGCGTTTTTCAGTAAATAAAAGACCGTGAAAACATAAAAGTTATTGTATGTTTCGCATTGTACCTTTATCTCACTTCACTCATCAAATCACATTCACACGTTTGTATCTATATTCTTATGTTCACACATGTTTACATTTATATTTTTATATTCACACATGCTTATATCTATATTCTTAAATTCACACGTTTTTATCCATATTCTTATATTCACACGTTTATATCTATATTCTTATATTCACACATGTTTATATCTATATTCTTATCGAAAACATGAAGAATACAGATAATTAAAAAAATATAGAATTAAGTACGTGAATAATGCCAATTTGTTTATATATACAAAATAAACAATGCGATAAAATATTTAATATGTAATTTATCACTGGCATTAAATGGTCCAATGACTCATACTCGTGCGAATATATTAAAATGCTGTAATCTTTAACATTTTTCTCTCTTTTTTGGTTTCCACATGAATCAATGAAACAAATGTTTTTTACAAATACATTTTTTCTTTGTTTTTAAATTTCGCACAAAGCTACACGAGGGCTATCTGCGCTAGCCGTCTCTAATTTAGCAGTGTAAGACTAGTGGGTAAACAATTACTCATCACCACCCATCGCCAACTCTTGGGCTACTCTTTTACAAACAAATAGTGGGATTGACCGTAACATTATAGCGCCCCCACGGCTGAAAGGGCGAGCATGTTTGGTGTGATGGGAATTCGAACCCGCGACCCTCGGAGTACGAGTCGAGTGCTTTAACCACCCGACCATGCAGGGCCCTTTTTGATCGGAACCGCGACCACAAACGAAGTTTGTTTGTTTGTTTTTGGAAAAAAAACATGTAGGATAACAGTAAACGATATTATTCAGAAACTAAAGTTAAAGTAATTTTTCAATCAGTATGTATTTTGTATGTAACACCAATTTATTCCAGTTATTACTGTATTCTTTGCTTCGTCTCTTCCTAACTTAGCCCTAGCGTGAGAGATCGTAGTAGTTGAAATGTAAATTTCTTCTAAAAAGCAAATTCAATTTTTTCATTACATTTAGTGCATAATATGTTTTTAATTACCATAAGTCTTAATTTTCCCTACACCAGAAAAGTAATAGAAATATAGAAGCCTTGTCACAGAGTAAAAGAAATGTAGTTGTAAATTGCATTTCCAAGGTTTAGGCTTAGGTTTGTTTCTTTGCTAGATGGAGCTGTTAGTCATTACGAAGTAGTGATCACAATACAAGCAATCATTGTGTAAAAATTCGATGGGATGTTAGTAAAATCATTGAGAATTCAGTGAAGTAGTTAGTGTTTTTATACGGACTTGTCACATCTACTGAGTTAAAGGATCGATTAGCTATGAGATTCTGCAATGTTGATGTTAGTTAGCGTGGTTGTACCATGATAATTTTAATTTGAAATGTTTTACTAAACTTAGACCTATATGTATTGCTTCAAAGTGAACGTCACCTGTACAAAAAATATATAGGAACCATTACTTGGATTACACTTGGCATTATTTTTATCCACCCAGTGACAGAATATTATATAACAATATCCATTATTCCGTAACTCTAAGAATCCATGAGCAAAAACAACAGGAGAGCAAGACCGAATTAACAATATAGACTTTGAGAAACAGAATATACAAATTAAAACCTTTTCGAAACAATGTTTACATTATCTTCATTTGTCTGACAACTGATATTTTAAACCAACGTCTAAATTTTACAAAAGTACCTAAACTACGCAAGGTAGAAGTTTTTGATTATGATCTGGCTTTTGATCTCATTTATATTTTTTTCTTTCTCTTTTCTTGGCCTTTTCCCCACTTTAACTTCTCCTTATTACAGTATGTTTATTTGGGTAAAATGTTAACCATACATTATTTCTCCGTGACAAACAGATAAAAATTTTATCTTTTTTTTTTTTTTTGTATTTACAGTTCAGTAAACAGTGATCTTTTATACAATTAACAGATTGTATAATTGAGTAGCTTATTTCATATTTCTCCATATGTTTAAACAATCTAATAACATTATTAAAACGTAATAGAAACTGGAAAGATTACTTTACTTAAGCCTGCAAAAAGAAAAGTCCACTTTTTTTTTTGAATCTTAGGATGATCACAGTGAGTTTATGAACAAAATTTTATTTCTATTTGTTTCAGAATTTTTGTAAGTAAAGTTTCTCAAAAAGCCATCTGTAATTTTAAATTAACAGACGAGAAAGAAAGCAGCAATTAAACAGCACTCACCAACTCATGTCTGGTGGAATATTGAGATTTGACTGCTACTCTTTATGGCAACAACAAAATAACCAATGACTTACAGTATGCAGTCATACTAACTACTATGGTGCACCCGAATTACGCACAAGACAGATTGTTTGTTTTGAATTACCTCCAAAATTTGACCCTATGAAATGAAGAATATCATTGCATTTGAGCAACAATAGTTAAAAATAGAGCTTTATTACTAATTTTGACAGTAATTCATCACTGAAAGAATGAAGTTTCATGTATCAACATTTGACACTTATCAAACTTTTTATCAGGTAAAAGCTGATGAAACAACATTTACAGTAGTGTCAGATATACAGGATTGTTTACGTTTTAATGCAGGAGTTTTGATTTAAATAGTTTGTATAATACAGGTATCCTACTTAGTTATTTCCAGAAGCAATATTTTATAGTAAAGTTGGATTACATGACTTTTTGCAAATCAGACATTATGTAATTCAATTATGTATTGTATTGTAATTACAGAGTAGAGAAGAATAATTTGTCTTGTCAATTGTGTTCTAAAGTAACTGAACCAGTCAGTGTGGAGTTTGACACACACAAAAAAAAGATACAATTATTGAAACCTATGGATACAACTGTGATAACCAACAGTGTAATGAACATTTCTATATATGTGTGTAATTTGTTTTAATATATCATTTTAAAAGAAGCAGACAGTGTTACTGTTTATTTACAGTTGAAATTTATCACCAAGTCATACATGCCTATTCTAAAGAATCTGACTTTTCAAAACCTAACAAGTAATTTAATAATGCACAAGTACTTTCACCATTTGTTTTCTTCAGACACACAATGGATCTTTATCTACCCTGCAGAAAAAGGTATGAGTAAATTATAAACAAACAAGCTTTAAAAATTCTCTCATTTAAACTGTAAAATATTAATATGTTTTAACCTTTCTTATTTTTTCCATATCTTACAAAATAAATTAATCATAAAAGTAATTTCTCATTAACTTAAGTTTATGAGTTGATGGCTTAATGTGATAACAGTTGAAAGTAATGATTCAGGAATTTAAAACCCTTAATTCAATGAGCACAGGGAAGGTGTAGTAAACTGGCCTTGTACTGGAACTTTAGTGCTCACTATAGATGCTCTAAATTCAAATTTACCTAATGTATGTTAGGCTAATAAGAGAGAAAAACTAATAATTCAATACTGTCAATCTTTTTTACAGCTAGTATTTATATTTCAGCATTTGTACTGCAATAATTTAATGAAACTCTTAAACCAGTTTTACTTGCAGCATGAACCATCAGAGGAGTAACTCTTACTGTTGGAATAATCATCACCAAGATACTGCTGATTCAAACAATTCAGTATGGTTAGTAATCTTCCTCCCAAAATTATCAAACTATGTGTTCTTTCTGTTAATAAGGTTGTTACTGACAATTTTAGAAAACTTTAATATAAGGGTTGAGCCTTATGAATTATTTTTTAATGGTAGATAGCATTTTGTTAACACAATTTAAGTTTTTCAACTATATTATAATTTTATCATTTTCATGTAACTAATTCTTTTACTCATCTTGGCACAGGGTTAAATTTATATAACAATTTAGAAAGTTTCAATGCAGTAGACATGTGAATACAGAATCCTTTCTGTGGTATGATAAAACCAAAATATTCTTTACTATCTAGACAAGAATTCTTAATCATTCACTACCAGCTGAGAGTGAAGTTGCCATCTAGCTATCCTTCTTTTAGTCTATCAGTAGATCACCATTTGTGTAACTTTGTTTTACAGTTGTGAAACAAACAACCAAGGGATTTCTGTGTTATGATGTGAATCTTTAATGTCACTTCTGTGTCTTGAAAGAAATAGCAACAATATTTAACACAGGGATTTCTGTGTTATGATGTGAATCTTTAATGTCACTTCTGTGTCTTGAAAGAAATAGCAACAATATTTAACTTTCATTTCATCCAATATGATGTTTTACAGACAGAATACCTCATTTCAGATTACACATCAAAAGGCAAAGTGGAGAAGGTAACAAATCACAGAGGGTTATACTTTGGTTATTCACCTTTTGAATGTTTTGACTTTTATGATAAAAGTTATGTTTTTTATTCTAAATACAAATTCTTACTTTATGAAGTAAAATAAAAATTGTCTGTTTTTCCTTAGTGGATTTTTTTAACATCAACATTATGTGAAAACTGGAGAGAAATTATTTAAGAATGGGTTGTAATAGTTCTAAATTCTCTGTTGCAAGGGAATGAAGTGGCTATCCAGATGTTTTGAAGCTTTTAAAAGAAATAAATGGATGGTAAATTCTATTATTTAAATAATTTAGAAATTTTATTTAAAAAATACAAAATATAACAGGTACTAGTGATATCTTTATAAATAATGAGAGTAACATTTTGAGATAATATCATGACAGACATGTGTTTGGGAATATTTTATTTTTCACAGTAACTGGTTATCTCTTTATATGCTTTCCTTTAAAAACACTTAAGTCTGATCATAAATTTGCCCCAACATCTTGGCAGCTTTTTTTAAAATAAAAAAAAAGCTGATCATAGTATTTATCATGATATATATATACATATAAAAAATGTTATTTTTATGATGTATATTTGACAGTGCTACTTGTACTGTTGTACAGTGACAATAAAGTGTTTATTTTATTAATCTATATAGATCATAAAAATTTTTGTACAACATATAATTGACAGCATTACTTTATTCAGTAACTTCTTATTCATTTTGGAAAATATATTTATAATCACAAACTTTATACACCAAGCTACCTAGATCTTCAGTGTTGTTAATGGATAGTTTTAGAAGCTATAAGTAAGATTTCTTTCAATATTTTAACATTTTTTCTCTCAAGTTTTATAAATTTATTTACCATTGCTTTAACCAACAGTCATCAAACTCTACTGAATAAAAATATAACCTTCGACCAAGTCTTTGTCTCACTTTTAAATGACAATTTTATTTCTTTACACAAGTACAATGTTTCACCACCTTCACACTAAGTACAAAAATCACAACATGTATTTATACAATCAAACCACACTTAACCCTACTAGTAGTATCAACACCATCATGGTGCTCATTAATAATCTATCCTTATCCAAAACTATTCCTGTCAATATTCCTGACACTGAATGCTGTCAACTATTTAGTAAATTTACACAAAAGAAACTTCAGCACTCAATAAAAACTTGCAAAATATGTAAATAGATGTGTCTATACTCACATGAAGCCAGTTCTTCTAAATATCATTAAGAACACACAAACAACTATCTAACTAGAGATTAAACAATCCATACTTTACACCAGTCATCATCACATGGTTGCTTTAAATGGGTTACTGATGTTCTAAAGATATATCCAACATGTTCTTAGAATGTCCACTTAAAAATGCTCAAGGCATATCAAGTTACTTCAAATCTACTATTCAAATATTTCTCTAATTCTGATAAAATTTTAAAAGGCTGTTTTTTGTGATGTCATAGCTACAGCTATTACTACTGTTTGCTGTATTGGACAGCAAATAGGTCAACCCCTATAATCATGTTATCTGAACTATTTTCTGCCAAAACATTCAAGAAAGATAGCTTCTTCTAGATACTTAAATAAATTGGTGTCAGTTAACCTTCTACACTATTGATAATGAGAAATCACCAGCAAGTCACTGAGTTCCTTGACATCTTCATGCACATCTAATCCAGTTGCCAAGTATAAAAACAAATGAAAAATTAAGGCATACAAAAATATTGATGCCTGAAAAATCATTTTCAGCATGCCTGCTGATATTCATCTCAAATCATCTAGATCCATTTCTTCTCCTCTCCTGTTCCTGTGGTATTCTGTAAAAGTCAAGACCATAAAATGTCATTTACCTGTTTATACACTAGAAAAAACAAGATTTAATCATGGCTAAACATTTGTTGTAAATACTCACTTTGTTACACAGTAATCAAAAAATAAAGATTAATTCTATCAAATACTGTATTAAGCAACCACTATTACAGGGTGTTATCAATTGATCAAATCTATCTATAGTGGCTCCTTGGTTTATCAGTAAATAAGTATGATAACAATAAAAAATATTATAACATCTAGTACAACTCGTTAATTAGAGAATGCTTATTTCAGAAATTTGTTCCTGCTGTTATTGTGCTCAGTTAAGCAACTGGTATATTCCAATGTAACAATGGTTCTGATCAGCTACACAATCAACATCAATCTTGTATTCTACAGTTGCATCTTTGCAGTGTAGAAGTTGTTTTTCAAAACATTTTTCAATAATAATACATTTAACAAAAAAAATAAACTTTAATATATGTGGAACTGTTTTGTTTTAAATTGCAATCTCACCAGAATTTATCTCACAGTCCATATCAGGCCATTTTATTTGTGGCATACTGGTTGTTTGTACTGAGAATACTAGAATGAATCCTCAAGTTTACATTGAAGTGGAAATTTGAACCAGAAAATATCATACCAGTAGAGCCAGACAATTAACCTGATTGATGAAAATTACAATTAAACCAAAGGGTATGATTTTACAGTGTGTAATAGGGTGGAAAGTACAAGACTTACATGAAGTTCTAACGTCTCACAATGCCTGGCTGTTAGTCACTGTCATTACTTTGATTAATGTATGATGGACTATCTTATCTATTGTCAAGTCTTACAAACCCAAATCATATACTACTCATGGCCATCGATAATACCTCATATAATTAGACCCATGTCTAATTATTAATTACTTTGTAATTTCAAGCTACTAATTATAACTAGTTTTATCTTATGTAGTGTCTGCTAATTTGCTACCATCTAGATGTTAAGAAAGTACTTGATAAGTTGCCACATAAAGGTTTTTTTTTAAGTTCTCTTTTTTTGTTGGGGATATAAATTCGTAAATAAACTAATATTTTAAAGGGACAAAAAGGGACTTGGCAGCACATCAAGGATGTCCCTTCCAGCTCCCAACTATAACAACTCCTTGCTGCTCAAGTATTCATCCAATCTTTTCATGGACTCAGCTAGATTTTCAGCCTCCACCACCCTTGAAAGCAACTCATTCCAAAAAACCAACCACCCTGTTTGAAAAGTGATACTGTATAAACTGCAGACTACTCCTACACTGCCAAAATTTGGATTTATTACCCCTTGTCTTATTGTTTTTAATGCTAAACAAAAGGTTTAATGGATTTGTCAGATCAACACCCTAAATGATCTTAAACACCTTAAATGACATCCCCTCTGACTTTTCTCCTCTCTGGAGAAAATAAATTTAGATATTTTAGTCTCTCCTCTCAGGACAATCCTATCATATTTGGTATCATCCTAGTCATTCTTTTCTGAACCTTCTCCAACAATTGTCCTTCTTGGGAAAGGGAGCCTAAAACTGTATGCAGTACTTTAAATGAAGCCTCACAAGTGATCTGTACAGTAAAACAATATCTATTGTCTTGTATTCAAGATAGATACTACCTAAAATCTTATTAGCTTTATTGCTAGCTACAATATACTGTTTGGACAACTTAAGTGATTTTTCAATTGCAACACCAAGTTCATTTTCTTCAACCACAGTATTTAACACATTCACATTTAAATTGTAACAATAATTTGAATTGTGGAAATCTACATTCATCAACTTACATTCTGGATAGTTAAACATTTACTGCCACATATTGGTTCAATGCATCAAATCAGTGGTTCCCAACCTTTTTTATGCCCTGCACCCATAAAATATTTTGATATGTTCTTGCATCCTTCACAGTAATTATTTATTTAAGAATAAATGTGTAGGTGGCCTAAAGAAATTTTTATAATTAGTTTTTAATGATTTATAAACAAAAACGAAACATTTGGAGAAGAAAAAATATCACAAGAAACTAAAAGTTGCATAAACTGAAATGTTATCTCGCACCCCTGGTTGGGAACCACTGCATCAAATAATCTAAATCTCCTGGAAAGTCTGCAGCATCTTTGATTCAATTAACCACCCTAAAAATCTTAAAGCCATCCACAATCTTCAAAATTTGTTTAATCATTACAGAATCAATATCATTAATATAAATCATAAACAGCAAAGTACCCAGCACAGAGCCCTGAGGCACACCACTTATAACTGTGATCCAGTGAGATCTAACTCCATTTATTACTACTCTTACTGGGTAGAAAACCAGCTAGATGAAATAAGGTAGTGTTGTGAGAAGTGAGTTTTAGTCAAGCTAGATTAACCTTTTTGTGACAGGTTCAGTATAATATACAAATTCATCTACACTATAACTTTTGATACAGCATGTATCTCTTCACAACATTTGGTATACGTTTCCTAAAGATTACAGGTTTTTCATACAAAAAAACATTGTTTAATGAAATATAAAGATCTGTTTGTGAAAATAGTCTGTGTTGTTAATAGTCTAAGTACAATGATTTCACATTATGAGTAAGAAAACTATTCTTCGTCCTTTAAATCTCAAATATTTGTGTAATCTCTTAAACCTCCTAAATTTATTTCAAATGTTTGTTGTCATTAAGTCTTTATATATTATATTATATACTCTATGTGAGGTCTGTTACTTGACCAACCTTGTAACACTTTTTAAAAATTAGAAAATAAATATAAATTATGATTTTTTTTGTGCTAGAATGATAATGTATTATAACACAAAAGTACAAATGTTTAGTCTAAGTAGCTTAAATCTTATATGTTTATACATATATTTATTATATTGGCCTTCTAGTCATGCCTAGCTAACATTACACAATTTGCAATGACACGTGTTACTTATCCAATAATATAGCCACATTTCAATTATGATGCATATAGAAATAAATTATTAAACTTATTTTTCTTAAAATATAGAACAATAAATCTGGAAGTAAAGCAAACAATTATATCCTCTTGCTACAACCTTTGAATTTGGTTGCTAAGCTTTTTAAAATTTTGCACATGGAAGATATCAAACCACGGTTGTTGTTTTCTTATGTTTTTTATATATACAGTTGAATAACCAAAAACTCATAAATAACTACATCATTACTATAGAATTACACTATAATTTATCAAGCTTAGTATCTAAATTGTATTTAGATTTAAAAAAAATATGAAACCTCGAGCAGACTAAAGACAATCTACCTTCAAGAAATCTTTGTTTGAAAAAAACATGGTAACCTTTTCACACATTAAAATGGCTGAGAAAACTACTGAGGGGATATTCTAAGCTGTCAATTAGTTATTCATGCCATATATTATAGTAAGAGTATATAGGAACTGGTTCAAAAAAGATGGAAAGAGTTGAACAGGACCACCATGTTTGACACAGTACATAAGCCATATCTCAGCAAAATTAAAAGATACAAGCTTTGTATTTTATATACTAGTTTGTCAATATTAGTAATTTGGGTTATAAATTTGTATGAAACTATCAAATTAGTTTCTAACATCAAAAACATCTAATTTTTAAATAATGCTGCACTCATCATACCACAACTCACTAAAATATATTTTTAGATGTTTTTTTAATATTTACTTTTAAATTAAGAAATTAACTCATGTATATAATTTGAGTTTAAATTATAATCTGTTGTTTGATTCTAAACTTATTGAATAAATTCATAAAGTAGTAATTCAATAAAATTTTGAATGCAAGCCAACAAATGCTATGACATGGCCTTTGACCTGTGATCTGTTGCAAAAGGGTTAATGTCAAAAGTGGGGCATCTCAGAGCCCAGTCTTAGGGCCTTTGGTCTTTTTGACTTACATCAATGACAAAGATGAAGAAATGGTCAATAGATTATTTAAATCTGCTGATGACACTGAAGTTTTGGGTGTTACTGGCTGTGAAGAGGGTGATTTGAGTTGCTTGGAAAGTTAGGGAAAAAATGGCAGATAATTTTTAATTATAATAAATAGAAATTAATACCTACAGGATAACAAAGCTTCTGTAATGAGAATAATTTTGATATGAATAACATCATCATTGTTATGGATGAGAAAGAACTCTGTTTGATTTATCAGTCTCTTAACCCATCCTGCCCCCCCCCCACTAGTACAGCGATAAGTCTATGGATTTACAACGTTAAAATCAGGGGGTTTGATTCCTCTTGGTGGGCTCAGCAGATAGCCTGATGTGGTTTTATGATAAGAAAAAACACTTAACCCATCCAAGCAATTTTAGGTTGTATCTAGAGAGACACAGAATACAAGTCTAAAGAGGTTATGATGCCACAGTATAGGTTAATGGTTAAACCACATTTGGAGTACTGTGTTCAGTTTTATGCTCCTTACCTAATAAAGGATACTGAATTATTTGACAGGGTTCAGAGCAGGGCTACTAGGATACCTGGAATATAAAAGTTGTCATAAAGAACAAATTAAGATCTGTGTGTGTGTGCGCAGCACATTTTGTACCATGTAAATGTTGTCTTTTGATTTTGTTTAATGCAAGGAAACTGTACATGACTGAGTACTGCACTCTGGACCATTCTGTCAGGTAATTGATCCATGAGTCAGCAGGGTGCTAGTAGGGACAAGAATCAAGCCAATTAATTGTAACTTTACTCAATATCTCACTAAAGCCTAGGCCAACAACTTTTCCACATATGGATAAAACATTGCAATTGAAAACTTGACAATCAATGATATGGAAAAGATAACTGAAGAATTTGCACAGTAGCTGCTGCAGCAACTCTTGTACATGGTAAACCCACATAAATTGTATACATACAGCTATAGTCATTTCACTATTGTTTATCCCCTTTTAAAGATGGCATTCACATTATCAGGTAAAATCATGATTGTAATGTCAAGTCGACCTCAAGAATAATAATCTACCAATAATAGGCAAAAAGATCATACAATAACTTAAAATAAAAGAATATGAACCAAACATAATAAAGATGAGACAACACAAGCTTTCTACATCCATTTAACTGATAACACACTTAGTGACTTAGTCAGCACAAGTACAGGAGTCAGCAACATTTTGACACCTCTCTTGAAAGCATTCAAATAAGTTGATTCAAGTGCTAATAATAATAATAAAAAGGGAGAAACCAGTTTATTCCAGGTTAAATCTCAGCAATTACCACTACTAAAATAATCCGTTTTAGTATTTCCATGAAAACAGCAGCACTGAAACATATTATAAAATTTAGTTGTAATTACCATCTAGTAGTTAAGAAGGAAAAAATTATTAACCCTAACAATCTCTGATATTTGATCATCACATTAACAGCTTTACCATAAATACTTAATGAATAAATCTTGAGCATATTACTTTCACATTAATAGTGTACCAATTACGTGTTTATGTCTCCGAGTCTAAATGTAGTAATTAGTCTATAAGTAATCACTGACGTATTCATTTCTCATGTGTCAATGATTAACAATCATCAGTAAAATTTCAGAATCAAAGTGTTAGTGTTATTGCTGGACTACCTCTATCGCGTTGTATAACTATACGCAATGAAAACTAATACTAGGTTTAGCTAAAACTCCTAATTAAAAGTTTGTTACTAACTAAGCCCAGTGAATATAATTAATTTTGTACTAGCATTGTCATTAGCAAAGTACTAACTAATAATGGTACTACATAATCAAATTTAACTTATGAAAACTTTGGAACTAAAATACTAATCATAACGCCATCAATTTCAATATTTTATTCAAAAACTGACATTTTTTTCTAACATTGTTTTCTTTAAATTAATGTACAAAATTACACGCAGCAAAATTACTTTAATCACGTTATCCCTTTCCAAAGGTACACTTAAGTTAAAAAATTAAGTAATGTTTTTATTTTCAATATTTTTTCCACTTATTAACATTATTTTTAATTTTCTCAAAGGTATTAATAATTATTAAAAACAAACAAAAAACATTACGACCTAACTGCCCATGCTATCTCTCTGCTTTAAATACTGTCCTCCAGAAGTACAGCGGAATTAGTGCACACTTACAACGGTAGAAACCGGGGTTTCGATACATATTGAGAGCAGAGTACTGATAACCAATTGTTTAGCTTTGTGCTTAACTTCAAACGAACTAACAATTTCATCACTGTTAGGGCTCGTAATAATAATAAAAAACTCTATCTAAAGGTGTATTAACAAACATTTTATTGATCATTTGTAAATTTGTTTTTGTTCCTCGTAAAATCGCGTTAACAACTTTGAAGCCATGGATGCTCTATAACAGCGAAAGTCAGGAGACATTGTTCAATTAGACTATCCCAAACGTTGATAGGTGGTGCCTTTGATTGGCTTCATTCCCTTGAATATATCAGTTTAATAAGGATTGATGGTGCAATTAGCTCTTAGAAACACGTAAACAAACTTAACATTCGTTTTGATCAGATCTAATTGTCGAAAATATTTAAGCAAAACTGGTTTTATTCAAACTCAGGTTTTTAATAGATTTGTAAAGAAAAAAACCACCAAAAAAACGGCTGGTATGGGTAGAGAAACTTTGGGTTTTTTTACATATATAATTTTCTCTACAAGTGAGTTCTCTCGTCAACACCGTTTAAAATAGATTGTTTTGTTAGATTATCTCCGTCTTCACATTTCGCAACTAACACATTGAAAATTCCTCCCTTTCCCGTCATTAAACAGCTTAGTAATGATATATATATACTAATGTTTGTTCCCATGTGTATTATTAAATTTCTTATTTTACAACTGCCTCTATTACTTGTGACCCTAAAAGTTAAGGATCTTCTTAATGGCAAGTAGCGCCTGCACTGAATTGTCAACTCAGTTACATTGAAGCTTTTTTTTCTAGTATGAATATTTGCGAATTTTTTCACCTCCATTTGTTATTCTGAAAGTTCAACTTTTATTTTAAAGTGTAGTGAATTTCAGTTTTGTCTTTAAAAATAAATAGCGTATTTTGAAAGAAAATAATAATATTGAAGGATAAGAAACCTTTTTTTTTTTGTCTCAACAAGCTTATTAATATAACAATAAATTGAGTATAGACTAAAAGTTAACTTGTGTTGAGATACTTTTGTATGGGTGAGTGTTTTCATATAGCAAAGCCACATCGGGCTATCTGCTGAGTCCACCGAGGGGAATCAAACCGCTGATTTTAGTTTTGTAAATTCGAAGACTTACCGCTGTACAAGACGGGACCTTTGTATGGGAAATAAATGTAAACATTCTTTTTTCTCAACACGACATGTGTTTAAGGTAAAAGATATTTAAGATCGTAAATAAAAGTCAGTGGTATTCGAACAATACTTATCTCATTCCTTTAGGATAATGTTATAAATATCACTATATATCAGTTTCAGCTGTCCTTAGTAGTCCAGAATGGTGATAACTATTATCACAAAAATGTCTATATTCGTTAACTGCACAATAATAAAAAAAATTGCCTTTATAACCTATATGAAATGTAGTTGGAGTAAGTGAGCGCAGCAGTTTAAATCTTATGATACAATAAAAATGCAATTGAGTTAATCTAAATAGAAATATATTTAGAAATAGAATATATACATTTGTAAGTAATTTCTACGTTGACAACGTGATCGTTGGGAATTGTTCTTAAAATCAGTGTATTTCCAGATATAAATATATTACACATGTATATCCGGATGTACACTGACTTTGGAAACTTCTTCAGAATGAAAAATGTGCCAGTATTAATGAAAGAATGAAAAGAAGAGTAATTCACTCACTGAATATGTTTGTTTGTTTTATTTAATTAGATATATCCCTCTTCGAGAATCAAACATTTAAAATACTGTTACCTAGATATCAATTTACGATTTCATTTTCAGTTCAAAGTGATCAGGGAACTCGACTCGCAATACATGGATCGAGAATTCGAATCGCGTCAACTAATGTTGTTGTTTTTTGAGTTTAGCACAAAGCTACACAATGGGCTATCTGTGCTCTGCCCACCACGAGTATCGAAACCCGGATTTTAGCGTTGTAAATCTGCAGACATACCGCTGAGCCAATGGGGAACCCGTCAACTAATATGCTTGTCCTTTCAGCTGTAAGACATCATAACGTGAAAGTCAACTCCATATATATCCCTCTTCGAAAATCAAGACTACGGATATTCTCTACGGATAAAAGAGTAGCCGTAGAGATAGCTGTGAGTAGTGTCGATTAGCTGTCTTCTCTCTGGTCTATCGCTTCACAATTATAGATTTATAGTGTAGATAACCTTCGCGTAGCTGTACGCATTATTTAATAGACAAACAAACAATTAAAAATTCAGATCTGGGGAAGCTATATGTTAATAGAATTTTATGTAGCATTGTGCTGAAATTCTGAAACCAAGAACCTTTTATTTGTTAAATATATGTGTGTGAATTACAAAGTTATTATTAAAAAAAATGTAACAGTTAGAATGCTGATAAGCACCAAGTTTTATCACCAACCAAGACTTCGTCTGTTTGTATAACATATTTAGCACAAGTAAAAGTTCTAGTTCCCAATGACGGGGTCGCGCCAAAGATGCTCACCCTTTCAGCCGTGGTGGCGTTATAATGTTCGCTCAATCCCACTATTCGTTGGTAAAAGAGTAGCTCAAGAGTTGGCGGTGGGTGGTGATGACTAGCTGCCTTCCCTCCAGTCATACACTGTTAAATTAGGGACGGCTAGCACAGATAGCCCTCGAGTAGCTTTGTACAAAATTCAAAAAACAAACCCAGTGACGGGAAAAGTTCAAGTTGAACTATGGAATTATTTCACAGGCTTTAAAAAGGCTAATTGTGTTGCATTCTTCGTTTCAATCAGAACTGGAGATCTGATCTATTTATAACGGTAACTATAAAAACAATTGTAGAGTACTTTAGTTTTGCTAAGAGTCGCTTAATAATAACACAAAGTAAATCTACCTTTTTATTATTTGAGTTAGTTTGTGTTTTGAATTTCCCGCAAAGCTACACAAGGACTATCTACGGTAACCATCCTCAATTTAGCACTGAAAGGCTAGTAGGAAGACAGTTAGTCGTCACCATCCACCGCCAACTCTTGGGTTATTCTTTTATCAACGAATAGTGGGATGGAACGTGACGTAATAACGCCCCCTTAGTTGAAAGAGCGAACATGTTTGGTGGTATGGAGATTCGAACCCTTGGACTACTCTATTTTATGAACGAATAGTGGGATTGACCATCACATAACAACGCTCCTGTAGCTGAAAGAGAGATCATGTTTGGTGGTTTGGAGATTCCCACCCGCGATCCTCATATCGTGAGTTAAGCTCTCTAACCACCTGGCCAAGCCGGACGGTTTTTTAAGTTACGTCACATTTTGAACTGTGAATGATAGTGTAATTAATTTTAACAGTTTCATGAAACATATTCTGTTTGTGAAATAAAATTTGGTCTCAACATTATTCATGTGTATTGTACCGTCATTTCAAAAATCAGTGTTGAACTTGGTGCGTACGCAGCTTTCCAAACTCATCACTGGAAGGTAGACGCGGTAAACAGTTGACGGAGAAACGCCTGCCTGGCTGACACGATGCTTGGCAAAATATATAAAATTTTTACGTTTTTTTTTTTTATAAGGGTTCAAATTTCGAGTTCTCTAATGTAACTATATCCACTGTAACATATATATCTAATTAAAACTATTCTATCCAAGATGTACCTTTGATGGTTTAGTGTTTTATATTTGTTTAACAAAATGGTGATCTGCTTCATTACAGCTTAGTTTCAAATATTACACCAAGAAATATTTGCTTTGCAAGAATAATTAGATAATGTTTACACGAAAAATAGTTACTTGACCATTCCATAGGTTTACCGGTATTGTGCTAAATTTTACTTTGAAGTTTTTTTAGTCTGTTTTTTTTTTTCATGTCTATTATGTTTGTCATACTATAACAGAAGAGTAAAATGAACAACTGATTAATTGCGAGGTGCGTATCAAGCTCAAAAGTGACTAACACGAAAATGTAGCTTACGATTATTAAAGTTTTAAACATGAAGACAAAAGAGTCGTTCACCATCAAGCTCATTCTGCCATTTACGAACAACCATTAAAATCACTACCTAAACATTTGAAGTTCTCTATTTCTATGGTTTTCAGTTGGAGAAAATTATAAAGATATTTTAAATATAACTGAAGCAACTATAATTAATTATTTTTAATTCTTAAAAAATAACAATTTTGTGGTAATTAAAAGCAAGCAAATATCCTCTGAATTTATATTTATCTTGTAATGACAACGCAATAGAGTTACAAAAATTTTCAGGCAGACTAAATTTAAAGACTAGGGGAATGTGTTTGTTTCTTTTAAAACAAAGCCACACCGAGCTATCTGTTGTTGTCCGATAACAACGATAAGTAAACTTGCTGCTGTATCACCTGGGTATACATATATATGTAACCAGTAAGGAGGATCTAAAAATTTAATCAACGAAAGACGTAACTAGGTCTAATTATTAAGGAAAAAAAAGATAATAAATAGTTTAGTCAAAACAATACTATTGTGCCACAGGGGGAGTTGTTGAGCATTAAGCTACACAGTGTGTTATATGTACTGAACTCACAGCGGGTATTGAAATACGAGTTTTAGCGTTATAAAGCTCTCAGACTTACCGTTCAGTCACTGAAGGGGCAAATTATTCGAAAGAAAAAATGGTTCTCTCAGATTTTTGAAGAAATGAATTTACAGTGTGAGCTACACAAGCATTGTTTTCTTAGATGTTGTGCTGTGGTGAAGTCCTGACCTCAGGGCCCGGCATGGCTAAGTGGTTAAGGCACTCGACTCGTAATCTGAGGGTGCCATGTTCGAATCCCCGTTATACCAAACATGCTTGCCCTTTCAGCCCTGAAGGCGTTATAGTGTGATGGTCAATCCTACTATTCATTGATAAAAGAGTAGCCCAAGAGTTGGCGATGGGCGGTGATGACTAGTTTCCTTCCCTCTGGTCTTACACTGATAAATTAGGGACGGCTAGCGCAGATGGTCCTCAAGTAGCTTTGCGCGAAATTAAAAAACAAAACAGAAACCACACAGAACCATTATCCATACCTACAGTTAAAAATAAAGAAATTGTTTCTTGGATAGTATAATTGTTACATAAATCCCCAAATACTTACAAGTATTTATAATCATTAGGGCTTGCGTAGTAAGCAACTATTATTTCCTTAAGAACTCTTTGACTTTGGTATCGAGTTTGCCACGATTTTGGACTTCTCTCAGACATACCTATCACCCCAAACATTCTGAAATTAATACTTCCCATGATCATTTGAGGAGTCGTAAAAATAAAATGAATAATTTCTTGTCACCTTTTTAAACCAAGAAGTCCAGTGGGAAATCCTTGTAAAGCCATTGAACTCAGTTGATTTTGAACAGTTTCGTCCCTCAGTGAAAGAAGACACACCTATCTGACTCCATCTGGGTTTTTCTTGTTTGTTTGTTTTAGAATTTCGCTACACGAGGACTATCTGCGCTATCTGTCCCTAATTTAGCTATGTCAGTCACATAAAATTACAACACTTAAACAATTATGGGTAAAAGACTATTAAATGCAGAAAAACAAATTTGGAATATATTGCATTTCCTGATTGAAACTGGTATTATATTAATATTTCTCTAAAATTAATAAGAGAAAAACATTCACTTAAAAAAGAAAGATAAAAATGGTGTTTAAAGAATCATCTTTGTTATTGAATAACATAAAAAAAACATATTGACGAAGAGAAACTAATTTTCGAAATGCCCAAAAAATGTGTGTATTTTAAAGTAAAATTGGGTGTAGAATCAACGGTTGTGTATATTTCTTTAAAAACACTCGAGACTGAAACATTAGGACTCTAATAAGAAGTATTATATTGGTTAAAAAACTAAAAGAACAATTTTCTCTTATCCATAATAAAAACAAACTTCAACTTAGTTTAAATTGAAAATAAAAGGTAATTGTCTTCAGGATTAATTAATTTTGATTGATGATGCCTGTTTTTGAAGTCTTTCTATTGTCTATTTTTTCTTCAGTGGTTTCCTTTAAAACACGCACACTTCTTTCAAGGTAAAGTAACATCGAAGCAAGACAAAGCTTAAGTATTAAGAATTTTGACAAAAACAGTTCCGTTTGTTAAAACGTAAACCTTGAGCGTCTTTCTGGTAGAATAACATAAACAAAATGACGAATGTTTCTACAAATATCACGGGTATAGAATTGTAGTGTTGGGGAAAAAGTATTGTAAACCAAAATTAAGAGTAAAATGTCAGATTGTTACTTTTTTGTGCACTATGGTTAATCTAGAAGAAGGTCTAGAACACTAAAGCAAGCTATGCTTGTATTTGCCAAAAGGAATGTACTACAAAACTAATTTATTTCACTGGTTCAGGTGAATTACACACTTGATTAATTTTTCTTTTTCTTTTTTGTTTATTTAAAAAAACAACAACAAACTTTAATACACGAGCTGCAGTCTTGTGAGAGTAGATCATAGAGAAATCAACTAAAGAGAAGAATATGTCGTAAAGCTGCTTGCTCTGTAACTTGAAACACTATATCGGATCGGGTTTCGCATTTGGTAAATGAGGTATTCCTATCTCAAATATAACATTTCTTATTATTCAATGTACCGACCACTTCTATATTGATTTGGTATCTAATCTAGTTCATCTTTCAGTGAAGAAGATAAAGGCAACCCTTCTATAAGTTAACCACAACTTAAGTAAATAGCCTTTTATTTCAATGATGTCATGAATGTATTGATGTTGTATTTTGGAACGCTGCTTTTGATCTTATTGTTTACCGACAACATCGAATTTGAAAGATTGGTCTAAAATATAATAAACGATCCAGTGGAGTACACTTCACTTCCTAGGATTACTGCTATATTTTCTGATTCAACAGTGTTACTGTTTAAGTAAGGTGAGCATCCCCGTCTTCTCTCCAGTGCAACCTGTGTCTGCGAATTTATATTTGTATTATTATTTAAGGGTATAAAATACAAGTTTTACTTCTACAATTTAGTGTTAACACTCCAATAAATTCAACATATGTAAATACCTAAGCCAAACGTGTAGGCCTACAACTTAATAGAATAGTATATTGAGTCTTGGCTAGTAAGATGGTTTAAGAGAATCAATGTGAAAATAAAAATATATATAAACTGTAAAGAGCAGAATTTAAAATAAGCATTATATCATGTCAAATATAAAAACGTATTTAAAAATATCTAAGAAACACAGCCCGTATTATTTGATTTTTGTGTTTTTTTTGTTTTTTACAATTCTATAAATAGAAACTAGCAGTGAGTCTAGAAACACTATGGTTTATTAAAATATCGTCAAATATATTTGATTATTTACTGTTTATAATAAATATACCGCTTTATTTTTGTCTAATCCATCAATTTCTTTTCATATAAAATGTTCTGATAAACATGTGGATTAGCTAGCAAACGTAAACTACATCTTTTAAGACCTCATTTTTCCTTGCCGTTCTTTGTATAGTGCACGAGATACTGTAATAACGGTGCGGATTTTTTTTATGAAATGCGTCACAGTGTTTTGTTAATCAGCGAAAATATAAAGAGATTAGAATTCCAACCTCTCATAGAATAAATCACTGTTTTGTAAAGTTCTCTCCTGTTCGCGAAGGATAGTTGTTTTTTTTTTTTATCTGACAGAAGCGATGAGTGTGCAAGCCATAACATAAGCTTAACATACGAGAAAATGTTTAAAGTATAATCTTCAATTAGCTTTTCAATGAATAATATTCAAAGAGTTTACTAATTTTGTTTTCTTTATTATCACATCGCCCTCTGCACTGCTGCCAAAACCAGATTAACTTTCTATTTTGAATCAAACATATTTAACGTCCAACCTCGCGTCTATACACGAATATTAAATTAATTACAATCAGTGGCCATTATTTACAAGCCTTTTATTGAGTAAATCTAATTAGAATAAGCTTGAGATCCTTTTTATTTCACTCCGTCCTTTGTTATCATTCATCTGGTATTTTTGTAAGCGCATATGTATCGTCTCAACGTATTTAATTACATGAAACTACATAAAGAGGAGGATTTCATCAAGTCCGCTATTGAACGTATCGGCGTATCTTATCCTGATTAAGCATCCACGTGTTATTGAAGTATTCCCGTTCGGGACTCCATTGTATACTGTATACAGTCGCTTAGCGTAATTAGAAACAGGACACTCTTTGAATCATGTATCACTACAACGGTCGGCATGGGTGTAATCATCCTATGAAAACAAATAGGAAAATACTTTCTACATGATTGGTTTTGACCACACAACAAAAGTAAATACGCGTAGACGCACTGAATTATGGGATGATTTTAGTCTTCATATTATGATGTACCACAAGTAAAAGCTGAGAACGAAATTCCTACCTGTTGCGAAACGAATAAAAGGAAAGACCTATTTGAGAAGACTCAAGACTTCACCAGTTCTTTCTTCAAAACTTTCTAAGAGGACCGATTCTCGACGTTCTTACTGGTAAGTTGGGTAAACCAGATAATTGTTTTCTAAGCAAACAATACTGTAGTCACTAGGTACATATATAGTATTTGGAAGTTTTGAGATATCAAATTATTTTTGAAATATTTAGTAAAAACTCAAATGGAGATCAAGTTAATTGTTAATTAGAAAATAAGTTTAATGTTACTTAATAAATTTATTAAATTTTAAATTAGATAGTGTGTTCAGACATATAACAAAATTATTTGTTTGAAACTTGAAAAAATATTATAAGTCTAGAGATGTTCGATCGCAGGAAGAAAAATCCTCTTATCTCCTCCAAGAGGTCATGGAGTGCCAGTTTATCCATTTCATCTCGTATATTCAGTCCAGACGTCGAGTATTAGTACTAAAATACCCAGAGAAAGGAAATTCAAGGTTTCCACAGTATATCTCAGATGTTTCCGAATTCAGATCTTAATCTAGGTACAATTAACCAATTTATATATTAGTTCTACAATTCTAGGAAATATATCAGTTTGCATCTAAAAAGTCCGAAAGTGTAATAGGTAGCACCTATATAACTTCAACAGATTTGAATTACAGTTAAACTATGTGTCAAAATATCTAGCTTCATAGAAAAGGGCCAAACTAATTGAAACGAACAGAAACTTATTTAAGAAAGAGAACTCAAACCACACTGGGGAAGGAAGACTTTTTACAACAGACTACAGTTTGTTAATGTTGATTTTGATTTGAACAATATATACACTTGATGATATATAAGAAAATTCCCATAAATAATATACTATGCGTTGTGTGGGACATTTCTTACCACATTAATGTATACAGTGGTACCCAACTATTCAGGGTATCTCTTACCGTATTTCTGTTGTCGGTGGTACTCTGCAGTTGTTGCAAGTATTTTTAATCATATTCCTATATATAATGGTATTTTACTGTTGTATGAAGCATTTCTTACCACATTTCTATATGTAGCGCTACTCTACTGTTGTGTGGGGTATTTCTTACCACATTTCTATATGTAGCGCTACTCTACTGTTGTGTGGGGTATTTCTTACCACATTCCAGTATATAGTGTTACTCTACTGTTGTGTGGGGTGTTTCTTACCACATTCCAGTATATAGTGTTACTCTACTGTTGTGTGGAGCATTTCTTACCACATTCCAGTATATAGTGTTACTCTACTGTTGTGTGGGGTGTTTCTTACCACATTCCAGTATATAGTGTTATTTTACTGTTGTGTGGTTTCTTACCACATTCCAGTATATAGTGTTATTTTACTGTTGTGTGGAGCATTTCTTGCTACGTTCCTGTATGTAGTGGTACTCTACTGTCGTGTGGAGTATTTCTTATGACATTTCTATATGTAGCGCTACTCCACTGTTGTGTGGGGTATTTATTACCACATTCCAGTATATAGTGTTACTCTACTGTTGTGTGGGGTGTTTCTTACCACATTCCAGAATATAGTGTTACTCTACTATATGTGTGTGTGGGTATTTCTTACCACATTCCAGTATATAGTGTTACTCTACTGTTGTGTGGAGTATATAGTGTTACTCTACTGTTGTGTGGGGTATTTCTTACCACATTCCAGTATATAGTGTTACTCTACTGTTGTGTGGAGCATTTCTTACCACATTCCAGTATATAGTGTTACTTTACTGTTGTGTGGAGCATTTCTTACTACGTTCCTATATGTAGTGGTACTCTACTGTTGTGTGGGATATTCCTCGCCATATTTCTGTTGTCAGTGGTACTCTACTGTTATGGGGAGTATTTTTTACCACATTCTTGTATATAGTGATACTCTAGTATTGTGTGGGGTATATCGTACCACATCCCAGCATATGGTGGTACTTTACTGTCATACGGAGTATCTCTTACTACATTCGTGCATATAGTGGTACTCTACTTTAGTGTGGAGCCTTTCTTATCACGTTAGTGTGTACAGTACTACTCTACATTGTCAAGTAGATATAGCAAGAGTTGGCAGTAATTGGTTGTTTGAATTTTTAATTAGGTCGTTCTATTACTGGAACACAATTCAAATGTATTATATTATTCGTTACAGATTGCCGTCCAGTAATAACAACAAACAATCGTTTCCTATAAAACATGTATATCATGTAGGGTCAAGTGTTATACATGATGTTCATATATCGAAGGAAACCGTGGTGTGTTCTTGTTACTGGACGGCGGTCTTTACTCATGTACTACGAGATGTCAGATTAACTTTGTGCTTAAAGTGGAAAGCAAAATTCCTGTTTCAATTCACCAAAAGAAGCCGGTTTCTACAAGTTCACTACAAACATGTACCTAAAGACAGTTTGGTTACACCGGTTTCACTTCAGTAATGCTCACCAAAAGAAGCAAGTGTGTTGAAGTTCACCACAAACTTATCTCTAAATAACTCGGGCAAATTTTCAATGTCGTTTTACGAATAAACAGATAAGAAAAATATAGACAAGTTTAGACATTGTTTTATTTACGTCTTTCACTCTTTTTGATTGTAACGCTTTTCTCATCAACAGTAAAAATGACGTCATCTCTCAGTTCTTCTCATCTCCATCCAAGCTCTACAATTCAGTCTTTCCACCACGTCTCAGACTCACTCTTCAACAGTGACTTTTATCCCGTACGGAGAAGACAGGTACTAATAATGTGTTTAACCATTTATTCACCTTTAAAACAAATTTTCAAGAAATTAAAAAAGACAAAAAATAAGTTTTGTAGTAATTTTATATGTATATATATATGTATGTGTCAAATATTTAGTTTTCGTCAGATATAAAATTGAAAAAGAGACTATGATGTTGTTTCATAGTCAGTTATGTAGCTCTTTTTAAAGTATTTTTGCGAAGTTATCACGTCATAAAATTAGCAACTGGTTAACTTCAGCTAAAAATTACCTTCAAAATAAAATATCTGTAACTTTTAATATAATAATGTATAAAATTAGAAAAATTATTAGAAGCCAAATAATTTAGTCACTAAGAACAGTAGAACAAAAATTAAGGCTAAATTATGGTACTGAGGGTAGCGCTGATATGGTGTATTTTGTTGAATGATTGCTAGATCACATGCCCAGAAACAAATATTTAATGGTTGGTAGGAAAATGATATTTTATCTAAAATGATTCTACGTAATATCTTTTCTGAGCTGATACAAGAGAAAACAATGCTGTTCTTAGGGTAGCAACTGAAAAAAATGTACTTATTCAGTGTGAAAAACAGAATAAACATTATTACCAAATAAAATAACACTTCTATAGCTGACATTATAGCAACTACCATACTAGCTCTTTAGCTGATGTTATCACAAGTACAATAACACTTCTTTAGCTGATGTTATCATAAGCACAATAGTATCTCCTTGGTGGACATTATCATAAGTACAATAATACTTCTTTAGCTGATGTTATCATAAGCACAATAGTATCTCCTTAGTGGACATTATCATAAGTACAATAATACTTCTTTAGTTGACATTATCACAAGTTTTAATAGCACTTCTTCATCTGACATTATCATAACTACAATAAAACCTCTGTAGCTGACATTATCATAACTACAATAAAACCTTGTAATAGCACTATCATTCAATAAAACCTCTGACGACATTATCATAACTACAATAAAACCTCTGTAGCTGACATTATCATAACTAAAACCTCTGTAGCTGACATTATCATAACTACAATAAAACCTCTGTAGCTGACATTGTCGTAAGTACAATAAAATTTTTGGGCTATCCTTTACAGACGAATAATGGGATTCATTTTTCTAATATAACTACTCACGAATAAAAAAAAAAGAACTGGTTAAGCGAAGAATTTTGATCCTGCAACTTGTAGAGTTAGACCCAACAGTCATAACCACCAGTCCACAAACATTAAGAAAATTTTAATATGTGAATAAAAATTCATTTCTCGTAGCTTATAAAGCAACGATCATTACATCGTTGATTGAATTTCAGTTGTTAATTTGTTTTATATACTTTGTAGCGTCGAAATCGAACTACTTTCACACCAGAACAACTAGTAGAACTGGAAGGAGTGTTCCAAAAAACGCACTATCCCGATGTATTTCTCCGCGAAGAAGTAGCTCGAAAGATAAAACTCTCAGAAGCCAGAGTACAAGTACGAACATTATTCTTTAATATATAGTATTAGGACATAGTGCTTAACAGTGAGGAAGTAGTCTATGAGCTTTAGACTTCAACAAGTCAACTTGACATTCAATTGTAAAAACTAACATATTACTTAGTATTCAGGGAGTAGTTTGTGAGCTTTAGAATTTTACAAATCAAGTTGACATCAAATTGTAATAATTAACATGTAACCTAATAGTTAGGAAGTAGTTCGTTAGCTGTAAAACTTAACAACTTTAGTTGACTTTCAGATCTAATAACTGACGTATAACTTATCAGACAGGGTTATATGTGCTTGTCTGCTTGCCATTTTGTCATTTTAATGTCTGCGAGAGTTATAATTTACAAATCAAATCGAGTTGGGATCACTTGTAATAACGAAACAGTCATGAAGTTGTCGACAAGCTATGAAA
The DNA here is from genome assembly GCF_004210375.1 of Tachypleus tridentatus. Classification (NCBI taxonomy): domain Eukaryota; kingdom Metazoa; phylum Arthropoda; class Merostomata; order Xiphosura; family Limulidae; genus Tachypleus; species Tachypleus tridentatus. The sequence goes on from NC_134836.1 coordinate 27,362,903, forward strand.
CTTAACACAAGCTGACATTCAGTTGTAATACCTATAATATAAGTTAGCAGAAAGGCAGTACTCTGTGTGACTCATCATTTGACATTAATTGACATATAATGCTTAGAAATAGAGTAACTTTTATTATTTAATAATTCATGTTTAATTTCACTTTTCAACAATTAATTATCAAAATTATCTTCTTAAAGAAATAAGCAATTCTAGTTTTTGAGAGTCATTGTTGAATATTAGGAGTCTGATAAACAGTATACCTTTATTTCTTCAACTCCTTTCAAAATCGGATAATCAAAAATCATATTTTTCATTTACAGGAGTGTCTTTTAGCTACTATTGAATGTCAAGAGTTTAAGTAACAGTAAAACGACCAATGTTTAATATAGTTTAACATCCAGTACTCAAGAGCATGAAGTCATTGCTTAACACTGTTTAACATCTGGTGCTCATTAGTAAGACAGCCATTGTTTAACTTCTGGTGCACAACAGGATAATAATCATTGTTTAATTCCTTAGCGACTGGTGTTCATCAATCAGTTTTTACCATCTATAACAGTGTATCCTTTACTTGAGAGAACGAGTGACTTTTCTATTAGAACAAACTAGAACAAAGTTAGTAAACGGTTTGACTAGCTAGTGAAAGAAACTTTGTTCCAAACGTACGACTTTTCAACAAGCAAGCTATGTTCTTAATATGTGATTAGGTTACACATTTTTAATAAAGTTTCTTTTGCTACCCATTCAAGCTCTCTTCAAACTTCATTTTCTCAAACATGGGTTCCTTGTCATCCCATCTATGAAGATTTTGATCCTATTAGTAACAAAATATTTCACTGAAATATTCCCAAACTACAAATCCTGGTGTCAGTCTAATGAACTATAAAATTTAATGTTCGTTTTCCTATTAAAAGAATATAAATTTTATTTCACTACTATGACACCTAGTGAGAACAGGGTAAGTTTTCTTTAAGGTATTTGCAAAGTGCGAGCGTTTCGAAGTATTTTCTTCATCCAATTACTTAGAAGCTATATATGTGCATATATAACTTTTATCATATCTTTGTTTTACAGGTCTGGTTTCAGAATCGACGAGCAAAATGGCGCAAGCACAGGAAAATGCAGTTTCTGCAAGATGCTTGGCGTTTCCAGCATATTGGTCTTAACAACACTCCCTCATCCTCGTGGCTACGCCCTGGTCCCCTTGATAGACCTAATATTAACATTTCCTCTTACTCCAGTAATCCATCTACGAGCAGTCAGTTACTTCAGGATCCATTTTATGTTTCTCAAAGGCAAGCGGATGGTTTTTAAAATGTATAGTTCTTCAGTAACAAAAATAATATCGACTTATCTAATGCAGGGAATCTCTTTGTTTACATATTTCTCTGTCAATTGGATAGTCATCTCTTCTACCAAGTGGACGAAGTATATGTCAAAACGAATTATTTACACTTTTTTCAAATCAAAGTTACGTATAGCATTTACAGATACGAAAAATAGAAATAATAAGTAAATTTAAGTTTCTCTGTGATTTGCATATACTTAGAAACGTATTTCCAAGCTACTGTGTACCTTGAAATACGGAACTTGCAAAGGACTGAGAGTTTTTGACCAAAAATAAATTAATGCGTATTCAATAAACACTTTGTTGTTGCAAAAAGAACATCAAACAATACGAAGCCATTCTTGTATTGTTACAGAAAATTTTAATACAACTATCTTGAAAGGTTGTTCCTTCTTTTTGGAACTTTTAAAAGCAACAGAAACACTAAGATCCTGTAAAATAATCGACTTTTTTGCATTTAATACTTGCATATTTTTCATTTATATACAAGTCTTAGATGCATTAAGCGATATTGTGTATACAAAATGTACATTTTCAAGTAATGTTATTCACATAAATCTCATTAAGTAATATTATTTTACAAAATTTAGATGTATTAAGTAATATTATATATAAAAATCTCATTACATTAATTAAAATTTGTTATGCAAAACTTGAGCTCTCTAGAGGCACAATTGTATGTTTGCAGACTCACCCCCCCTTAGACACCGGTTTTCGATACCCCTGGTAGGCAGAGCACAAATAGCCCATTGTGTAACTTTGTGCTTAACAAAAATAGCAAACCTTGGATGTATTAAACAATATTATTTTTAAAAATCTCATAAACTAATAGTATCTCTATAAACTTAGATGCATTAGCTTATATTATTTATATATATCTCATTAAGTAACATTACTTTTATTTGTTTTCCAGTTTCATGAATAAATTACCTCTTGCATGTCATCTGCTTCGACCTTCAGTAGATTCGATTGGTACATACTATCCATGTGCAATGCCTTCTCCTACTTTAAGCGCCGCTGGAAATATTCTAAATCCTGCCTTTCACGTTCCATCAGCTGTTTTTCACCATCCAGAAAATAAGTGTAATTCTTCTCGGCTAGGTAGCACAACTCCTGATGAAAATGGTCGAGCCGCCAATAAGCAAGAAAACAAGAAAACCGTCACCTTCAAGTGACAATTTTGAATTAAATATGTGTGTGCAATAATAGAGAGCTTTGTTGAGGTATTACTTTGTAATTCGATCAGAAACAGAAGAAAGTTAAAAGGAACATATCTCAAAGCAAAAACAAAATGGAGTTATAAGTTCTGAGAGTGTCCCCCTGCGATTTAAGATGTTCTGAGAGATCTTCATATATCATCAGCTAATGTTAGGCGATTTCTAGATACTAAATGTAATGTATACTTTTGAACCATCCCAAAACATTTGAAACATGGAATCTAATTTAAAACTGCTTTCGAGAATGTAGAGAAAAGAAAGAAAGTTTTATTTTGAATAGAACTTATAAAAAACAGATTTACTTGAAAAAATTCCTCAATACCTGAAAACTGAGCTTTAATTGTTATCTGTTTTTGTGTAATAAATATATTTCATACTGTTTATTTTCCTACACTGTTACGTACAGAAGCGACAACATAATCCAAGTTCAGAAACAAACGAGGACAGCATTTCGATAGGCACCACTGTGTCATCAAGTGTTTAACAAATGTTCCTGAAAATCATAGCAGTTTGTAGCAAGTAAAGGAATAACAAACATAAACCCACACAATATTTCAGTAAACTAATATACTGTTTTATTGTAAGCCCGAAAATAAAAAGGATAAAAAATTATAGCAGTCTTCCATGGTAAGCTGGAACCTTAACCACATTTTAATTTCACTGTACATTTATTACAGTAATATTAGTTTCCTATTAGTCAGAAGATGCTACTATATAAGTGACGGGTTTAGTTGATATCAATGTGTATTTATTATCTGTTGTCTTCCATGATTCTAACAAGAAGGAATTTGTAAAAACGATCTTCCACAAATTAAGTGACGTGTCTAGTAAGTCACTGTTCGTATTAATAAGCTGTTATTTATCATGATTCGAATAGGATATTTCTGAAACGATCTTTTAATTACTAAGTCAGGCTTCTCGCAGATTTCAATATGTTTTGATTAGCATACCTTTTCATTGCCTCTAACAACAATGAATTTATACAGTGACGTTACAAAATTTAAATATTGCATCTGGCAGATGTCAGTATGTATTGGTTAGCTGTTTTCTTCCATGACGCTGAGAACAAGGAATTTCTAAACCAATCTTTCAAATACTGACTATTGCTTCTAGCAGATGCAACAAGGGATTGTTCAGTGTCTACAACGAGTGTAACAACAAAGGAATATATAGAACAATATTTTCAGGATTAAGTTATTCACGTAACAGAATGAGAAGCTATCTTCACGCCCCCAACAACAAGGAATTTCTAAACTAATCTTTCATAAATTAACTGATGTGGTTTGTTTTGAATTTCGCGCAAAGCTACTCGAGGGCTATCTGCGCTAGCCGTCCCTAATTTAGCGGTGTAAGACTAAAGGGAAAGCAGGTAGTCATCACCACCTACTACCAACACTTGGGCTACTCTTTTACCAACGAATAGTCGGATTGACCATCACAATTTAACGCCCCCACGGCTGAAAGAGCGAGCATGTTTGGTGTGACGAGGATTCGAATCCGTGACCCTTGGATTACGAGTCAAGCGCCTTAACCACTTGGCCATACCGGGCCTACTGATGTGTCTTCCAGATGTGAGTATATACGCTGCTGGTCATAATGTTCACATTTTCCCTATTTAATGCTAAAAAGGTTTTTATTTTTATTTTCCCTTTTCTTATTTTCATCTTTCGAAGCTCTACGGAAGTAAGTGGTTGAGTCTAACAGCGCAAAATGCATATTTTTTCTTTATGTTCATTGGCCTTAAGGTTTTGGCCAGCAGTGTATATCGATCAAATGTTGTCTTCAATGACCCTTACAATAAGGAATTCCTAAAATAATATTTCAGACATTAAGTGATGTGTCCAGTAGATGTCAGTATGTATTGATTAGCTGTTCATTCGATGACTCTATCAATAAAAAAATTATAAAATGATCTTTCAAAAATTAACTGATATGTTTATTCAATGTCAGTATGTATTTAATAGCTATTACACTATATAACAAAATTCTTACTCTTTTTTGTTCCTGGGATGAAAGTGTTATTTCCCAATTGCTTATGCCTAAAGTAAATGAAAAAGACCTATATTTCTCTTTAAACTTTGCTTTTGTGACCTGGGTAATGAAATTTTCAAATTTACCCATTTTCCAGAACATTCCAGGTATATTCAGTGCTGAGTAACTGATAGAGAATTTTCTCGAACTTACAAGGATTTTCAAGAATTTTCTAGAATATTATAGAACTTACAAAAATTTTCTAGAAACTTTCCAGAGTAATATATACACAGAGGCTCACCACTCACCACTTCAGTTTAGTTTTAACTGCCTAAGTGAACACATAGACCTGTGTGATTTTATCAGAGATGGCATCAAGATCTTGCAAGCATTCTCCTGACGCATTCTGCTATTATGTGGCTAATTTATCAAGACAAGAGTGAAAAAGTACTCTGTGACAGCATCTACTAAAATGTGTGAAGCTTACAAGACATATTTCGGTATTCCTGTCGGGGATCAAGACAAACCCTGGGCACCTTATTTTACCTGCAAACACTACAAAAAACTCTGGAAGGTAAGACGGACATTTTTTGATTGCTTGAATAGTAAGATTTTATACTATATAAATTTTAGACCTTCTAAAATTTAATCTTTTAATTTATTTTTTAAATTTCCAATAATATAGCAAAATATCACATATAATATATTTTGCATGAACCTCTTAGTTGTGGATAAAATAAATTTATTCTTCATAATAATTTTATTTTGTTATTTTGCAGGATGGTACAGAGAGGGAAAGAGAGCCATGAAGTTTGCTATTTCAACAATTTGGCGTGAACCCACTGAACACTTAAGCAATTGCTACTTCTGCATGGTGGACCCTTCCAAACGTCGAGCTGGCAAGAATGCATCTGCTATCATGTATCCGGACCTTCCACCATCCATCGCCCCAATGCCACACTGCCCTGAGCTCCCTGTACCCACTCCACCAGAGAGGAAGCAGCCATTCTCAGAAGAGAGCAGCAGCAAATTAGGAGAAGAGGTAGATGTTAAAGATCCAGATTACAATTTCAGAGATGTAGCTGGTAAAAAAACCCATACGACACCAACTAAAGAGACCTGAGGTCATTGAATGATTTGATCAGAGATCTTAGTCTAACAAAGTCGTATGCCGAGACTATATTTGAGGGCTGATACGTGAAAATGATTTACATTACAGTCGCAAATCTCGAAAAACTACTCACTTTTAAACATTTTTGTATAACTTTAGTATAAATACATGTAAATCTTGATTCATATGTTGTTTTATTCAGACCTTATGTGCAAATTTGCCTGGTTTTACATAGAGAAAATAGGTTACTTTCTAAATTTCATTATCAAAGCCACGAAAGCAAAGTTTGAAGGGAATAATGTCCATTTTCTGTACTTCTGCAACAAGCAATTAAGAAACAACACATACTATCCAGGAATAAAATTTGTGTTACATTGTGTTATCAATCAATACCCTAACAAAAAGAAATATTTAAATGATCTTTGAAAAATTAGTGATGAGTCTAGTGGATGTTAGTGTGTACTGACCAGATTATACATTTCATTAACGTAACAACAAGGAATTCCTGAAGTTATCTATCAAAAATTAAAAAGCGTGTCTAATAGATATCAGTATGCATTGACCAGCTGTTGTCTTTAGTGACCTTAACAAAAAGGAAATTTTAATAATTTTACAGAAGTAAGTGATGTTTCTAGCAAATGTCAGTATGTATCGATCACGTTTTATCTTCAATGACTCTGATAACAAGTATTTCCGAAGATAATATTTCAGAAATTCAGTGTTGCGTCTAGTCGATCTCACTATATATTTACCAACTTCAATAACCCTATCAATAAGTAATTTCAAAATGATTTTTCAAAAATTAAGTAATACGTCTCGTAGATGTAAGTACGTATTGACCAGCTACTTGTTTAATAACCCTAATTACAAGAAATTCCTAATGTAACCTTTCAAGAATAAAGGCATGTTTCTAGAAAATGTTAGTATTTATTGATCAGCTGTTGTTTTCCATGAATCTGGCAACAAGAAAATTCAAAATGATCTTTCAAAAATTAAGTAATGTGTCTTAAAGATATCAGTACGTATTGATCAGTTGTTATCTTTCACGACTCAAGCTTCAAGAAATTTCTGTAAATGGTCTTTCAAATACCATGTGATGCATCTTGCATATGTTAGTATGCATTGACCATATGTTATCTTCATTAACCATAACAACAAGGAATTTCTGAAATAATGTTTGAAAAATTAAGTGATGTGTCTAGTGGACGTTAGTATGTGTTGACGAAATGTTTCCTTCCATGACTGAAATAATAAGGATCTCTCCAACAATTTTTCAAAAATTTAGTGATGTGTGTAGTAAATATACTGATCATATGCTGTATTTAATAATTCCACAAACAAGAAATTTCTAGATGATCTTTGGGAAAGTAATTGGTGTGTTTATTACATGCTTGTATGTATTAATCAGCTGTTGTCTTACATTAGTCTAATTATAACGTTTGTTTGTTTGTTTTGAATATCGATAAAAACTACACAGGTTATCTGTGCTAGTCGTCCCTAAGTTAGCAGTGTAAGATTAGATGGAAGGCAGTTAGTCATCACTACCCACCGCTAACACTTGGGCTACTCTTTAACCAGCGATTAGTGAGATTGACCGTCACATTATAACACCCCAACGGCTAAAATGGGTGAGATGTTTGGTGTAACGGGGACTCGACCCCTCGACACTTAGATTACGGGTTGAGGTCCCTAACCACCTGGCCATGCTTGGCCATTAATTATAAAGAAACTTTAAAACTGTCTTTCAACAATTAAACACAAAACAATTATACGAATCACAATGTAACAACGCATCTCAATAACATAATTCTTTGAAACACAAAACAGTTATTACAAACGTAGTGTTGCGACATATTCCACGAACGTAAATATTTCAAGCACATTTAGGCTAGTCAAGTCTTTATTTCTCTTTAAATCACCATATATCACAGAAAAATATAATAATGGTAAAGTTTGTTTGATTTTTTTTATAGCTAATGAAAAAGTGTAATTTTGTTATCTGTATTTTAACTTTTGAGGCCTCCATTCATAACATTTGAAGTAATGGATGCCGAACCTATCATCCAGGTTACCTTAATATAGATGATATTAAGGTATGACCGGCCATATTTAAAAAAAAAAGTCAGACATATCTTTAAAGTAATTACTTCTGCCATTAGCTAAATAGAAACAAAACATTTCTGGTCAAATTTCTTATTCAAAATAGAATTTGTTTATAAACTAAGATTTTCATGTTAGATTTAACGATACAGAGAGATTGAATTGAAGGCTAGATGAATGGGAGAAGACACAGGGGAATGTTTACGTCATCGCAAATGTCAGGGTTTACATATTTCTCCAACCAACACACTTCAACTGTTTTGTTGGTTGATTATAAACAAAACCGTATGCTAACTCTGGATTTTAGTATTGTAAGTGCATAAACTTAACCGCTGTCCTACTGGAGAACTTACAGATGGAATTCTAATTGTGAACTTTAATTAGAATGATAAAACAATTTTACTGATATCTGAAGTATTTTATTTTTGGAACAACAGATGTAGTAATTGGTAGAATAAACCAAATAAAGAAACTGCCTCTCATTGCTCACATATTTTATTTTTTTTCAATTTTAAACGCATTAGAATTTCTTTCTATATTACACTACTTGTTTAAGTTTACTTTACTTAACTTATTTTTCTTTAATCCTTTTGTCAGATATTTTTTGGTGATGGCGTGACAGAGATGTGGTGGTGATAATCCTAAACGTAAAAGAATTGATATTAAACCGACAAATGTCTAGCTGAAAGTGTTAAGCAACTGGAGTCGAAATCTCTAACCACACGGCCATGCCAGGTCACTAATAGTATTTCACTCAGTTGATGTGTATGTGAGCACAGTGATAATATTAAACACAAATAGTACGGATGATTCTTAGTTGGTCCGGCATGGTCAAGCGCGTTAAGGCGTTCGACTCGTAATCTAAGGGTCGCGGGTTCGTATCCCCGTCGGGCCAACCATGCTCGCCCTTTCAGCCGTGGGGACGTTATAATGTGACGGCCAATCCCACTATTCGTTGTTAAAAGAGTTGCCCAAGAGTTGGCGGTGGGTGGTGATGATTAGCTGCCTTCCCTCTAGTCTTACACTGCTAAATTAGGGACGGCTAGCACAGATAGCCCTCGAGTTGCTTTGTGCGAAATTCAAAACAAACAAACAAACAATGATTCTTAGTTAACAAATTAGAGAACCTAAGGGTTTATGACCCACATTTACAGATCCGCTGTATTTCAAGTTTGATTTCTTTAATTAAATTAGAAATGATAATTAAAAGCCTATTTACGTGCTCTAATGTAAATCAATGTCAAATTTGGGATCCACTTTTTCGGAATCCCTGTAAAAGTGTTTTCGCGCCATACCCAAGCGCCCTAAGGGGCACGATGAAAAGATTTACTTTTGTGCAAACTTCAGGACCGAAACGATTCGTTTGGTACCATTTAGAAATCGTATAACCAGCGATTTAGGAGTTATCTGAGTCACAGATACTGATTATTTTTCTATATTTTCAAAATTATATAAACATTTAAAGAGTATTAAATCTGCCGACTATCATGAGACAATCATGATAAATAGAGAAGTTTTCTGTATCAATATAAGAGACTGTGCTTGCAATTAGAGGCTTTGGAAGACTCAAGATTTACCAACATTTGTGTTGTCAGTTGAATATTTAATATAATTACCAAGTATATTATTCTGTTTGAGTAAACATACTGTATAATTACCAAGTATATTATTCTGTTTGGGTAAACATACTGTATAATTACCAAGTGTATTATTCTGTTTGGGTAAACATACTGTATAATTACCAAGTTTAGTATTCTGTTTGGGTAAACATACTGTATAATTACCAAGTATATTATTCTGTTTGGGTAAACATACTGTATAATACTTGTTTGCATTCGTTGTGTAATCAAAACCCATAACACTTGAATTTTTTAGTTAATAATATATTAGAATTAATAATCAACTAACTCGTTCATCTAGAAAGGTATGAGAATGGACAGTAATTGTAAAAATACAATAATATATCAGTTTCGTTATATTTATGGTTTAATTAAGTTGTCCCACGCTGAGACAGCGGTAAGTCTACTGGTATACAACGCTAAAATCAGGGGTTCGATTTCTCTTGATGACTGTAGTAGGTAGCCCAATGTCGCTTTGTATAAGAAAGACACACACACATAAATTCGACACAATCACCATCTCACGGACAATGGATGCATTAGGTAGACCAAGTCGTTAAGTGAATAAACCACCTAGTCTGTTCACCAAGATATATTTCCTTTTCCCGATGGATCAGAGATAAGTTTACGGATCGACAGATTTAAAACCCGGGGTTCAGTGGCTAAGTTTTCAGAAGAAGTCAGAACACTGAATACTGCATTATCTCAAATAGGGGAATCCTGCAGACAAGATACCACGAAGAAATATTTAGGTAATTGTCAGTATTACGAGAAAAATTTACAAATGTGTTTTAACAAAAGATAAAATTATAGCTATAAATTTGCATAGAAAAATATATTTAGACAAGCTGCAAGATACCATAGAAATGTCTAGACAGATTGAATGATGTCATCAAGTCCTCCAGTTAAAAGTACTAGTTTATTTATGTAAAGCTAAAAACTAGTATTAATTAACATCAGGAATTATCTAAACACGAGTTCTCCCCCACTTGTACACTTGTAAGTCTGCGGATTTACAACGCTTAAATCAGCTGTTCGATTCCTCTCAGCAGATACACCAGTGTGGCTTTGCTTTAAGAAAACACACTAAACATAAGTTTACGACACAAGTGACATTGAGATTAAGTATGTAATACAATATTAATAAATCATTAGAAAGACATGGATACACATACAAACATGTTTGTTTGATTGTTTTTTTGATAGAGGCCGGTTCATAACAGCTCTTTAAGCAGTTGTCGTCCATTCTATAAAGTGTTATCATGAATACTCTGCCTAAAAAATTTATCAAGGAATGTTTGTTTGTGTTTAAATGCGCATCTACACAATACGCTACCTACGCTGTACCCACCACATGTATCGAAGTCCGATTTTCGCATTATAAGCACTCAAATATACTACTGAACTACTTGAGGAGTGAGGGTTGAACAGATTTTAACACCGAATATTAGGATTCTAGGAAGGGCATACTTTATAGTTGGTAATAAATGTTTTGAACTACTGGTTCAATCGGTAAATATGTTAAGTTACTGGTTTACTCGCCAACAAATGTGTTAAACTACCGACACGACTGATTTCTGATAATTCTCAACGTGAAAACTGTGTTCACAATTTGAACAAGTTGCAAGTAGTAAACATTACTTTTTTAAAAACAAATGTTCTTATATTAAATCAACCTTTTTCTTTGATTAAGATGTATCTATTTCAAGCATTTCAACGGTCAGTTTTGATTCATTTATCCTAATTGATAGTCTATTGATACTTTCAAACATGTTGAAAGTGTTTAACATTTACATAAACGGGTTTCATCAATCTGATAGTGTTTAAAACTTACGTTAACAGGTTTCATCAATCTGTCTTATAATGTTTAAGATTTACAACAGGTTTCATCAATGTATTTGAAGGTAATTTTTAAAGGTTTACGTCAACCGGTTTGATCAGCCCGTTTGATAGTCGTTCAGATTTATGTTAATATTTTCTCTCAATACGCCTGAAGAAGTTTAAAGTTTAGGCCAACAGATTTCATTAAAGTGTTTGAAGGTGTTTAACGTTTACGTAAATAGGTTCTTCAACTATATGATTCTAATTTTCAAAATTCGTCAGAGGTTCGAATATGAACTTTATTGATAGGTACCTTCAGAATGTCTTTAACAAATTATGTGAGTAGAGATTTTGTTTTTTACTGATCCAGAATTACTGGTATGTATTTTCACTATTAAATAGTTTATATTAAGACCAGGAGATTCCATTCCTTGTCGTGAAAAAGTTCTTTACAGAGTTGACTATTGCACCTCCATATATAAAATAGATAAGATTAATTCCAAATGAAAATGCTATCCTGGGCCTTCATCAAACCTTGAACTTCTCAAGGAGGACTGTGTTTGCTATTTTATCCAAACACACTGCATTAAAGTTTTTGATCGTATGGAACATCTGGATATTTAGTATATAGCTTGGCATTCCACACTTCTCCAAACCAGAACATGTAAAATGAGTTATGTGTACATCCACTCCACATTCGACAAAAGTAACTATTTTTGGATTTAAAAGTAAAGCTACAAATTCTGTCTCAACATATCAGTTGTAATGTTATATCCTTGAGCTATAGAAAAAAAAATTAACTGCATCTAATAGTAAATTCGCCCTTCTTCATCATTCAAATGACTTGGGTGGTTCAGCTAGAGTTTGTGATGGTTCTGTAGTTGCCCAGAGGGTTCCTTTCATATCTAGCGTATTTACAAGAGTATTATATGAAACCTTAGTAGTCTTTAAGCACATGAATGCTTAATGTTGTAGTAAATACACTATTTCTGACTGGCAAGGCTCATTTCTGCTGATTCTCAAATCATTTACTGGTAGTCAACCTCAAGATACTTCTACATTCCATTAGAAACTAGCTCCCTCCCGAATATCTATTCATTACAAAATCCTAGATTAAGAGATTAACTGAGTACCTGGTATTGTTGACCCTGCATTAGAGAAACTATGGCTGACCAATACTGTTGGAATTACGTTGTGTTAATGAAGTTCTGCTTTAGGAAGAGTTATGGCTCACCAATATGTTAGTGTTAAGCAATATTAATAAAGCAATGCATTAGGTAACGTCAGAGCTGAATAACATTGCTGGCATTGAGCTGTATTAATAAAGTTCTGCATTGGGAAAAGTTATGATTTACCAATATTGTTGTCATTAACTTCTGTTAATGAAAGTGTACATTAGGAAATGTAATTACTCCTCGATATTGTTAGCATTAAGTTGTATTAAGGAAGTTTTGCAGCAGGAAAGATATGGCTCACGAATACTGTTGACATAAGTTGTGTTATTGAAGGTTTGTATTAAGAAAACTTATGACTGACCACAATTCTTGACATTTTGTTATATTAACAAAGCTTTTATTAGGAAAATTACGACTTACCAATATTCTTGCCATTAAGTTGTGTAAACGAATCTCTGTTTCGATAAATATGTGGCTCTACAATGTTGTCGGCTTAAAGTTGTATTACCGAAACTCTGCATTAGGAAAATGTGTGGTTTACGAATTTTGTTAGCATTAGCTTACATTAATGAAGGTGTACATTTGTAAATGTTATGGCTACCAGGTGTCGTTGGCATTACGTTTTATTAATAAAACTGCGCATTAGGAAATAGTATGGCTCACCAATATTGTTGCTGTTAAGTTATATTAATGAATATCTGCTTTGATTAATATATGATTTACCGATATTCTCTTTTTAAATTGTATTACGAAACTCTGCATCATGAAAAATTATTACTCATCAATATTCTTCATCAGAAAAAGTTACGGCTCACCATTGTTATTGGGATTAAGTTGTATTAATGAAATTCTGGGTTAACGAAACTGTATATTAGGAACAGCTATGACTCACAAATGTTATTGGCATTGAATTGTATTAAAATAATGATGATCGTGGATATGTTGTAACATTGTGATCCTAATAAGTGCTCTGTAAAATAAATTGCAACATTGTCATTCTTAAAACTGTTTTGTATTTATTATAAATATGTTCATTGTGATTTTAATAACTGTTTTGTATTTATTATAAATATGTTCATTGTGATTTTAATAACTGTTTTGTATTTATTATAAATATGTTCATTGTGATTTTAATAACTGTTTTGTATTTATTATAAATATGTTCATTGTGATTTTAATAACTGTTTTGTATTTGAAATAAGTATGTTTTTGGGATACAACATAATCATTTTGAAACAACATGGGATCTGTTGGTCTATCTTTGCTTTTTCACACTTTAAAGTAAATTAACTTAAGACAAATACAAACAAAAACAAAAGACCAACACTTGTCATTCATCTGCTTATCAAGTTTTTCTTATATTCATTTAAATGTACTGCCTGTACAGCATATGAAGGCAACCCATTCCAAAAGCCAACCATCCTGTTAGAAAAATAAAGCTGTCTTAGTTGAATATGACTCCTATCCTGCGAAAATTTACACTTGTGTCCCCTAGTCCTACTATTCTCACTGTTAAATATGAAAAATATCATGCGTTACTATTATCACTTCTATATATAATCTTAAACAACTCAGCCAAATCCCCTAACCTTTCTTTGTTCAAGAGAAAAATAATTTGAGAGGTTTCAGCCTCTCATCATATGACAACCCATTCATCTCAAGTACCTTAATAATAATCGTTCTCTAAACTCTTTACAGCAATTCGATATCTTTTTTCTAATGTAAGGAGCCAAAAACTACACACAATATTCCAAATGTAACGTAACCAGTGACTTGTCCAAAGAAATTATATTATCTTTAGACCTGTATTCAACATTTCTGTAGATACATTCCAAAATCCTAATTGTCCAACCATTAGCAACAGTACAACTAGAAATTAGTTTACTGTTACACCAAAATCTCTTTCTTTCATGACGATATCAAAACCCATTCATATAATTCATATAAACATATAATTCAAATTATTCAAACCTCGCATGCGTTATCTTGCATTTATCATAATTAAACCCTATTTGCCTTTTATCTTCCCAACTCAATAAATGATCAAAATCATTTTGTAAAGTAGCAGCATCTTCTTCACAGCTAGTAACACCCAAGATCTTGACATCTGTAAATTTAAGTAATTTAGTGACTGCTTCTTTACTTCCATTAATGAAAATCAAAAATAGCAATTGTTCTAAGGCTGAGTCCTAAAATACCCACTTGTGACATTAATCCAATTTGATTGAACTCCATTTGTAACATACTACTGTTTTCTTCCAACCAGTAATTCTTCTACCCAATTTGCTAACTTATCTCATACACCGATAGAGACAAGTTTTTACAAGCCTTTTGTGTATCACCTTGTCAAATACATTTTGAAAATTCAGATACACCAAATCTACACTCTTACTCTCATCCACATAAGCAGTAGTCTTTTCAAAGAATGCCAAAAAATTAATAAGGCATAATTTTCCCTTAGTGAAACCATGTTGTCTATCCAATAAAATTCTAAGCATGTGAAATGACTTTGCAAAGCATCTTTTAACATATTTTTCTGAAACTTTCCCACAAGTGATATAAGACTAATAGGTCTACGGGACAATTTTATCACAATTAAGGCTATTCAAAACTTACCTTACAACAGAATTATATCCTTATCAAACAAACCAGCTTCTACACTATTTAAATGTAAACTATCTATTCCAAAAAGCTCCTTTCGTCCGGCCCGGCATGGCCAATCGTGCTAAGACGTTCGACTCGTAATCCGAGGGTCGGGGGTTCGAATCCCGTTCGCACCAAATATGCTTGCCCTTTCAGCCGTGGGGGCGTTATAATGTAACGGTCAATCCCAGTATTCGTTGGTAAAAGAGTTAGCCCAAGAGTTGTCGGTGGGTGATGATGACTACCTGCCTTCCCTCCAGTCTTACACTGCTAAATTAGGGACGGCTAGCGCAGACAGCTCTCGAGTAGCTTTGAGCGAATTTCAAAACAAACAAACAAACAACCCTTTTGTCCATTGAACCAAACCCACAAGTACAACCAGCCTATCTGCTCATTTTTTAGATATTAACATAAGCATTTAGCCCTAGTGACCTAGTTGTAACCTGATCCTCACCTTTAATTCTGGAAAGTATCCCTGACAAAATTAAGTTATGCTCTTTACTTCAAATGCCTTTATCGACTCCTTGTACTTATTAATTATCTTTTTATCTTTCTGGTCTCCCTTCTACCCACCACATTAGACCCCAAATATACCACAAAAACAGAATTTCTGTTAGCCCTCTTTATTATGTCTCTTGCTCTGTCAATTATATCCTCCACCTGTGTCTATGGGTAGCATAATATGATTCTTTACTTCTTATTTATCTCACACACTATTATATCCACGTGCATTACCAGCTATTATATCCACGTGCATTGTGAAGTAATCACCTATAACTATAATCTTCTTTTCATCCACATCATTCGCTGATTCCTTTGATTTCCTTCCTTCTAAAAGTTCTTCATCGGAAGAAGCCAGACGCTGAAATTTATTACTGAAGAGAATAGGCTCATATAACTAAATTCATTATTGTTTTTTTTTTCTCTAATAGTAGTGCTTTCAACTACCTGGATATCATTGTTAGCTGATATAACCCTTGCATGTAAAAACTTAAGCCCCTCCTGAAATCCTGTTGACATCTTCTATAGTCTATGCTTCTCTTTATCTATTGTCTCTACTTTAATTATAATAGCCTCTAACTTCTCCTCCAATTACAAATCTTCATTAGTAACTAATTAAAAAGTACACGACAGTCCCAAGTTCCCAAATAAAACCCACTCATTGTACCCATTACACCTGACAAACTGTGAATGCTTAGCTTCTACACTGGTCTTTATCATTGTATTCATACTTATGGCCTGAAAATAAATACTTAATAAAAATACCAGTACTGTATTATTAACATTACAACTGTTAAGCCAAAGGTTTAAGAATCAACAATATTATTTTTTGATAACTACTTTGTTTTCATGCTAAATTTATATTTAATTATATACAACTTAGAAACAGAACTTAATTTATTCACACTAACAGTATACGTAATATTACTAACAAAATGTATTTAACCTGATTTACCTATAACAGTATAAGCTGAATTTAAAACACCAAGAGTTAATAAAATAGTTTTTATACTGCACTTATTAATAAAATTATGTATCTATCCTGTTTTACGATTTACCAGTAAGTTAAAACATGCTTAAGCCTAAAGTACTATTACAGGTCCTCAGTCAATTTTAATGATGAAGTTTGTTTGTTTGTTTGTTTTGAATTTCGCGCAAAGCTACTCAAAGGATATCTGCGCTAGCCGTCCCTAATTTAGCGGTTTAAGACAAGAGGGTAGGCAACTAGCTATCACCACACACCGCCAACTTTTGGACTACTCTTTTACCGACGAATAGTGGGATTGACCGCCACATTATAAAGCCCCCACGGCTGAAAGGGCGAGCATGTTTGGTGCGACGGGGATTCGATCCCGCAACCCTCAGATTACGAGTCAAACGCCTTAACCACCTGGCCATGCCGGGCCACGATGTAGTCAAATTTACACGAATAAACTTTAAGTTAAAACTTTTACCGTCTTACTTGCATTTACCAAAATTAATATATCTAATTACTCTTATGTTATATAACCAAAATTACTAAACATTATGATATAAATATTAAATAATTTTCAGAAATCTGTAGCAGCTTAACTTTTCAACGTCCTCTCTCCCTTCATCTGCGCCCCTTTCCCGTGTAACATTATGGTTGTTATAACTGTTTTGTGTTTAAATAATCATATTCATAGGATATCTCATAACACTGCGATTCTAGTAACTGGTTTGCGTTTATGAAAAGTATGGTAATTCTAACAACTGTTTTCTGTTTAAAGTAATTATGTTTGTGGAATATACTGTAACATTGTAATTTCAATAAATGTTTTCCATTTAAAATAATCATGTTCGTGGAATATGTTGTAACATGGTGATTCTAATAACTGTTTTGTGTTTAAATTAATTTTGTTCGTGAGATATATGTTTACGTGAACTGTACTATTTAAGAGATTTTTGACTTAAGAAAAAATAAGAGGCTGTTAAATGAACAGGATCTTGTCAAGTAAGATTGTTTAATGTTACATTTATTGTAGCTTTTTAGTAAGAAGAAAACTGAATTCTTTTGTTTGAAAAAATCACCTACGAAGTAAGTATTTAAAAATAAGATCTGAAGTTTCCATTTTTGTTTTTATCACGAATGTTTTAATTTGTGAGTAATTATCACATTGAATGTGGAATACTTGAATAATAAGAAATACCCCTTTGAATAAGGTCGTTCATTCACTGTTAAAATACGTAGCTGCCTACTTAAAATTGAGCATGTTTGAATACTCGTTACTTAGTTTTTATCCATCAAAAGGAGTTGTTTTTCCTTTTCTTTTTTTCTCTTACAAGTAAGTGTATGTGTTGTATTGTAACGATTGCAGCTTGTAAACAACTGTTACTATGGTACTGTTTTGTTGTTCACATCCTATCTTTTGCTGGTTATTTTCTGAAGTGTGCTGTAAACAAACATTATTGTGTACGCTTCTATCGTTTTATGTTTCTAACTACTTTTTTATACAACTTGAATTTTACCTTGAATCGAAATGCTGAATTATACACAGGCGTTCCCTATAGTAAATAAAGAACACAGTGCATGTGAAGGCAAGACTTCTGTTGTTTATAACTTCGTACTTGTAATCTCGTATTAAAGAAATACAGGCTTAATAAATGAAATATGTTTTCATTTACGTGAATGAAAGAGACAGTTTCATATATATATTAAAACAGCAGACCTCATTCGTTGAGGCTCTAAGATAAGGGCATATACTTAGGGGAAAAACGTATGCATCGTCATGCTTCGAGTACAGAATAAAAACTGAATCAGTTATACACATGTCAATGTTAATTTGGTTAGTAGTCCGTGTTTGTAACTGTGGCACTGTATGTGGTAAGCAGTTGTAAACTTGTATTCATCAATTTTTATCCATTGTATCTTGTTTAAGGTCTTAGTTAGGGTCAATGACCATCAGAAACTCCGAATAAAAAACAATTTGCTGACGTTTAAATTGATATTCCAAATAAGTTATCTCAGTTTTGCCAATACTCTCGGGTCAAAATTATAACAATGTGGCAGATATTTTCTGAGAACCCGTTAACATCTTTTTTTATTATTTTTCCTTTTACACTCCAAGATGGACTTTGCTTGCGACTATTTTAATGGTTAAGTTATAGTCAAGCAGGAGGTTTTTTATTTTTACGTTTTAATTGTTATACGTAGTATTGTTTACTTCTGTGTATGCCATAATTTGTAGTAAAATTCATATTATATTTAAAATTTCCTTTTAACAGAAATATATTTTAATATACAAACAATAATACAATTTAAAATAGCAGTTATTACAAATAATAATTTATATACACAAGTTTTACAAATTTACAAACAACACTGAGTCTTATATCTGATTTGAGACTATTTTTTATCGACAGTTTGCAGAGAACGAATTAATTCTATGTTGATATAACGGTCCACTTCTCTTAACGGTTAGCTAGCCCATTCTTGACTGGCCTCAGTCGGTTTATAAACTCATTTTTTTTCCAAGAAAGTATCTAATGTTCTCATAGAAATACTGACGTCCGAAGTTAATTTTCTAAAGTTGAACGATTTATAATGTTAGAAATTCCTGGTGAAATATTTGTAGTTTTCCGATTAATAAGCATTTATCAAAATTATAGCTCTCAAGGTTTGGAATATACTGACTGTAGCAAACCAACAATATTGTTTGTTTGTTTTTTGTTTTTGAATTTCGCGCAGAGCTACACAAGGGCTATCTGCGCCCAACAACATTAAACTGTCTCCCTGCATGTTGCGATGGCTACGTTTTATGCTCATTAGGCGAGATTCTCGAAAATTCAGCTGGCAATAATACTGACAGTCCTTAGTATTTACATATACATATCATACATAGTTTATTCTTACGCTCGAGAAACTTTTACAAATTTAGAAAACAGGCGGGATTTTTACAATACACATTTAACAATATAAGATACACGCTTTTCTAAATATATATTTAACTAAAGCAAACACCAATTTTAAAATAAATATACATTAGTAAATTCGTTACACGATATTAGAGAAAGTAATATTCAATTCAAAAAGTTTTTGATTTCGAAATAAGAAAAAAAGTTTCTTACATATTTATCCAAACAGTTTGATGAGATATTTAAAATGTTAGAAAATGAAACTTTGTTTTTAGATTTCATAAATTTAAGTTTAAATTTTAAGGTTGTTTGTTGTAAGAGCAAAGCTACACAATGGGCTATCTGTGCTGTGCCAACCACGGTTATCGAAACCCAGATTTGAGTATTATGAGCCTTCAAACTTATTGCATTGACCCACTAGGGTACAAAATAACGACATTCTGGTGAATGTTAGAAGCAGACATTTAGATAAACTTGATAAATTGAGGAAACAATTAGGTAAGAATTCTTTCGTAGAAAATTCTGATCATGTAACATTTAATTGTGTGTTAAATTATGCTGAGAAAATATTTCGACTTATTGTTTATATTCAATATTTCAAATATATTTAAACTTGAAGATTATCTTTCAGAACTTAAAAAACGTTTTTGGAAATACTGTGACATCAAATTTGAAATAACTTAGTATAATTCCTTACAAATGTTAGTGGTTTAGTGATAACTGCCTTTAATTTTGTTTGTTTGTTTGTTTTTGAATTTCGCACAAAGCTACTCGAGGGCTATCTGTGCTAGCCGTCCCTAATTTAGCAGTGTAAGACTAGAGGGAAGGCAGCTAGTCATCACCACGCACTGCCAACTCTTGGGCTACTCTTTTACCAACGAATAGTGGGATTGACCGTCACATTATAACGCCTCCACGGCTGGGAGAGCGAGCATGTTTGGCGCGACGGGGATGCGAACCTGCGACCCTCAGATTACGAGTCGCACGCCTTAACACGCTTGGCCATGCCGGGCCACCTGCCTTTAATATTTAAAACAGTAATTCCAAAAACTTCTTAACTTTACGATCATAAGAATTAGAAGCTATAAATATCTTAATAAAAATGACAGTATTGTTATTTTTAACTCAGGTGGTCCTCTGCTGGAACAGTGATAGGTCTACGGATTTACAACGCTGAAATCAGGAGTTCGACTCCCCTCAGTTGACACAGCGGATATCCCGATGTAGCTTTGCTGTAAAAAAACCACACTAACTCAGGTGAATATTGTAGTATTGTTATTTTATATAAAAATAAATGTCTTTTTAGTAATTTCACTAAATTTGTGCAGCTCCAGCGTGATTATACTGATGAAAAGGAAGCTAAAGTGATTATACTTACAACAACTGAAGATAATATCCTTAATGAAGGTTGGAGTATTGGACCATCAACTAGTCATCCAGGAATTTTCTATGGTTGACAAATGTTCATAAAGTAGGATATTCCTTACAACCAATGGTATCCAATACTAAAACTTATAATCCCGTTTTTGCCGGATTTTTGGTTGAGTTATTAAAGAAGTTGACAGTAAATACGCTATGAAACATGTTTTAATTACACAATGAAAGTTGACAATTGAAGTTTATAGTGACGTTTTTTTGTACCAGTTTTAATGTTGAATCATTTTATACAAATAAACAATTAGAAGAGACTATACAGCCTTCTCCTGATCTGATTTACAACGATAATTCCAACAAAGTAAGCACTGAGAAATGTTGTTTGTTTAATAAACAGATTTTGCAACTAAAGAGTTTGATTTAAATTTGCATATGTTGTAAAATCATGTTGTATAATCTTGTTGTACTGTAAGTTGTTTAATCCGATTGGTGGTGTCACCATAAATTTAAGATTAGCCCAATCTTTTATCAACTTATTTTTGTGTTTCCACTAGAAACAATAATTGTCAATCCCTTTGCTATAAGTTAAAACACTTTACACTCGCAGGTGTGTATATAGCACCTATTACAGGTATGTGAATAACACCTTTGCTGGTTTAAAACTCTTATCACACTTCCCTATTTGTACATTTGTTGGATAGTAAACACCAGAGATATGAAGTTTCCTACTGAACAGTAAATACAGAGGTATGAAGTTTAATACTGAACAGTAGACACAGAGGTATGAAGTTTACTACCAAACAGTAGTCACAGATGTATGAAGTTTATTACTAAACAGAAGACACAGAGGTATGAAGTTTACTACTACACAGTAGACACAGATGTATGAAGTTTACTACTGAACAGTGGACACAGTGATATGAAGTTTCCTACTGAACAGTAGATACAGTGATATGAAGTTTACTACTGAACAGTAGATACAGTGATATGAAGTTTACTACTGAACAGTAGATACAGTGATATGAAGTTTACTACTGAACAGTAGATACAGTGATATGAAGTTTACTACTGAACAGTAGATACAGTGATATGAAGTTTACTACTGAACAGTAGCCATAGATCTATGGAGTTTACTACTGAACAGTAGCCATAGATCTATGGAGTTTACTACTGAACAGTAGACACAGAGGTATGAAGTCTACTGATATATATAAAGAGTGTGATATGTTTCCGTTCTTGGAGAATTTAGTAAATGGTACTAATGCGTGTGTAAACGTAAAGTGTACTGTTAAAAAGTTTGTACAAGATAACATTTTAATTTTGTTAGCTTCATCCCTACCATCTTTAAAGGAAATTTAGTTTCAATACTTTTTCGCATGTTTTTGACATATTTATCACATATTATGATTTACATAAAGAGTTTATGGATATCAAATAATTGTTTCTTAATGACTTTTCAAGCTGTTTCATTCATAGAATATTTCGTTGCTCTTTGAACTGAGCGAAATGTGGTTACAATCTGTACTTCAGATGTATTAAAACATTCTTTGGTAATTAGTTTAACTGTGAGTAAATAGTCTTTTTTGGTTATTAAGATTTAGGCGAATAAATGTTATCCGTAGGGCATACTAGCAGATAGGCCTGGTATGACCAGATGATTAGGGCGCTCGGTTCGCGATTTGTGGATCGCAGGTTCCAATCCCTGTTCCACCAAACATGCTCACACTTTCAGCTGTAGGAGTGTTATAATGTTACGGAGGATCCCACTATTTGTTGGTAAAAGAGTAGCCCAAAAGTTGGCGGTAGGTTTTGACGACTAGCTGCCTTTCCTCTAGACTTACACTGCTAAAGTAGGGGACGTCTAGCGCAAATAGCACGTGTAGCTTTGCGCGAACTTTCAAACCAATCAAACCACTCGAAGATACAGTTTCGGCGTATGTCGCCTCAGTTGTTGTTGTTTTTTATTTAAGAACTTGATTTCACCTTACAATTTTCTTTTTTCGTTATAAATTCACCTGTCACTGCTATAAACAGGTTGTATTAGCTCTCCAAGACAAAATGATTAAGAACACGGTGACTTAAGATAACTAGTTACGTGACATTGTTATCCATTCTAAATTGTTGAATGTCTTATGTAGTGTCAACAGTGAACGGAATTCCTAAATAAAGAGTTTACTGAAGCTTGAAATGAGGCCTCTAATCATGTTCTCTGTTCGGTTGTTATCGAACGCTTCAGTAAATGTTGCTATAGTAAAGTATCTGTTGTTTAATACAGTCTAAATCTTCTAAAAGTATCGTATTATAATAGATCGGCAGATATATCTTTGAAATGTTTTTTCTTTGGTTATATAAGGTGTTGAGTAATATATACCTACATTTGGAACATGGGGTTTATGGCTAGAGGGTTTAAACGACAAACCTCCAAAACATATGCTGATAACTAACTATTTAGCTTCTATACAGTACACGTTTGTGTGTAAAATCTGTACGTCATTCTAGAGCCATACAAGTTTGCTTGTAACAACTATTTTTGTTATATGTTGTATGGTAATGTATAACTTTTTACTGTCTTTCTTTGTGAGAGCTTTTAAATCACCATTACAATCTTTGGAGGGTTGTGAGAGCTTTTGAATCACCATTAAAATCTTTGGAGAGTTGTGAGAGCTTTTGAATCACCATTACAATCTTTGGAGGATTGTGAGAGCTTTTGAGTCACCATTAAAATCTTTGGAGGGTTGTGAGAGCTTTTGAGTCACCATTAAAATCTTTGGAGGGTTGTGAGAGCTTTTGAGTCACCATTAAAATCTTTGGAGGGTTGTGAGAGCTTTTGAATCATCATTAAAATCTTTGCATAACATTCTTAAAATTCCTTGTTTTTAAATGCAACTGGTTAACTTGAAAATTATCTTTATCTAATGTGCAACTGGCCACTGTGAAGAGGAATGTACTTCGTTAAGACCCACATGCTTCTGTCTTTCTTTGCTTTTGTATCTGTATTTTTTACTAAATATCTTAATTAACAAAGAAACTCTTTACTTTGTTCGTCCTTCAGCAAACGCTGTTCAAATTTTCACTGTCTACTAATCGCATTAAGGCCGTAACAATTTTTGTCTGACGAGCTGTGTCCAGTCTGAGTTTGACGGAGAGAAAAAGATTTATCTAAGAACTTTGTGTTTTCTTAAGAGAACCTCGTGCTGTTTGATGATCCAGTAGGAACTAATCTTTCCACCTGGAGACTGTTTGCTTATAAACCTGTCTCTTCAGCTTTCACATCGATGCTGCATTAGTTTTGAGCCCCAAACAAGCCACAAACACAACCCCCTTGGAGGCTTGAAGATTTGCAAGACGAAACTTTACGTGTAATCCTTGCGATGAACGGAACACAAACTGCATATTGTGTATTTATGTGCTCAAAAGCAAATTAACAAATCAACTAAAACTTTTGAAGTCGGTAAATATATTTTGTTCAGGTCAGTTACTATAATATTCCTGCAAGTTTTCGTTAAGACTTAAATGTACAGTATATTTTCTTTAAGTTTCACAACGCTAAAATCCAGGGTTTGATTTTCCACGATACACAGAGCGCAAATAACGCATTATATGATTTTATTCTCAACAGACAGTAGCCTTCTTTAGAAGTTTCTCGTAAATGAGAAAATTGCAGTTTATTTTTAAACAAAATATAATCTTTAATATTAAGTTTATACGGACAACAAAATCTCTATCTGCCTCACGCAGGTGATTAATTAAGCGGTGGTTATTGAGCTTTAAAAGGTATTTTGACAAGGTTACTAACGAACTAAATATTACAGTTGGTCGAAAAGAAGTATTTTTATTAAAGCATAACATTTTGCTGATGTTATCACAACATCTACGAAGGAAAACAACATAAACCGTTCTTTATAATGTGTTGAAGTATAAACCGTGTCTCTAACGATCCTGTAACTTTAGTAATAAAAACTCTATAGCTGAAGCAATTAGATATGACGTCAGGATTAATTTCATTCAATAAAGCTAAGACCTCGGATCCAAAATTGACAATGAATTGCAGCTTTATTAAAAGCAAAATTAAAACAAAATGTTTACAAATAACAGCTGTCTTCTTCTAAGAATAAGTAGTTCTTTTATATTAGAGATATATCATCTTTGTTAATTTGTAACTCAACGAGAAAGGAAAAGTTCAAATTTTGTTACAAAAAATCGTTGTCTTTTGTCATGATTGAATATCAACAATATTCTGATCTTCAGAAAATTAACAAATTAGGATCAATATTTAAAATAATTATCTTAATCCAATTTATAGAATACAGGTTGAGGATTATTTTTCAGACTAGAATATTTATAACTTTCCAATTTATATAATGATTACTTGGTGGTGATACGTAAAGATTATTTTTAATAACATTCCAATTAGTATTATTATCTTGCAACTTGTTTATGTTTGTTATTAAGCACAAAACTACACAAAGAACTATCTGTTCTCTGCCCACTACGGGTGTAGAAACCCGGTCTTTAGTAGTATAAGCCACTAGGGAGCAATCTTGTAAATAATCATGACCATTCTGCAAGGGTTTTTAACAATTATATTGATAGAGAGATCTAATCAGTGAAGTTCCCTGCAGGAAAGATACTACCACAGGGGCCTTCACTAATTAAGGACCTTCACTGATTAGATCTCTCTATCAGGCCTATAATAGCAGCGTCTCAGTAGTGGCATTTTTCCTGCAAGCCTATTATCTAGCAAAATAGACAAGTGATAGTGGTTTTTTCCGTTTTTAGATCAAATATCGTTGCCATGACAACAACCCGAGTTTTATGTATGTAGAACTGGCTGGAAATCAATACTGCACCACTTTCCTTTCACTTCATATTTTCTACGCATGCTTTAAAGATGGTGAATAGGTTTCGTTGAATGTAGAAGGAGCTGCTGTTGCTAGGACGTTGATGTTATCGATGTTAGTCGGTAGATAATGTAACTGGAATAAAATTAAATATTCAATATTGAAGATACAATTTGTTTGATTAGCCGTTTATTTCTGAAACCAAAATATTATTTAACTACTGATATGAAACATAAGTTTAAATCGTTCATATTGAGAAAATCGTGATGATTGAGCCATTGCTTTTATTACGATGCTGAGTTTAAATTTAGAATAATTTTCAGTTCCTTAGTCTAACACTAAAGTTGAAATATGATCAGAAAACAACGTCAGTCAAAAGATTTAACAGGTTACCTAGAGAGTGCGCTCTCTAGAGCCCAAAATTAATATTCTTTTACATGTTAATAGAATGGTTTGTTCCTGACAACGTTTTAAAATCCAATTACTAGTTAATTTAAACTGGACAGTAATTTAAGTATTAACTTGTTAGCAAGTTATGAAACTTTTATTTAAAACAGAAACTTACACTCGAGCGTTTGCTCTAACCTTGAACTCTCTAGTAATAATACTAGTTGCAGAAAAACCTATTTCCTGTAGGAAACGTATTTAAATCTCATTCTATTAGAAAGTATACTGAAACTTTACTCTATTAGAAGATACAGTGAAACCTTTCTTCACTAGAAAATGTAGTGAAACTTTACCATATTTAAAAATGTGGTGAAACCTCATTCTACTGAAAACGAAGTGAAAATTTATTTTATTAAAAATTTGGTGAAATCTTGTTGTATTAGAAAATATAGTGAAACCATATTCTACTACAAAACGCAGTGAAACTGTATTCTATTAGAAAATGTGGTGAAACCTTATTCTATTAGCAAATGTAGCAAACCTATACTCTATGAGAAAATGTGGTGAAACCTTATTCTTTTGGGAAATATAGTGAAACCTTATTCTTTTAGAAAACGTAACTAAAATTTATTTTTTAGAAAAGTATAGTGAAACCTTATTATATTAGAAAATTTAGTAAAAAGTTCCACCGTAAAATTCAATAAAACCAAATATCTTTAGAAATATGCAGTATAATATGTTTCCATTACCAAATGCAATAAAACCAATTTCGTTCATAATTGGAGTAAAACTAATTTTTATTAGTAAATTCGATAAAGCTCATTTCCATTAGCAAATGCAATAACATATTTTTTCTTTAGAAAATGCAGTAAAAATGAGTTCTATTAAAACTGCAGTAATACATCTTTCCACTAGAAAATTCAAGTGAAACAATTTTTTTAAATTCTATAAAAAATTAGCTAATCCACGTCCAAGTTGAATACATACATTAAGAGGTTTCTCTACGTTTGATTGTACGAATGAAATGTTTCTAAAGTGTTCTGTATTATGATTTAGAGGATTTTAGAATTAAGAACAATATACCAAGGTAATTATATAGGATAAAAGTGTCTTTTTTAAGTAATAATTCTACTCTCGATACTTCAGACTTAAACTAGTTGAAATATCGGCGTCAGTCCACTAAATCAGAATTTTCTACAGTAAGGAGATTAACTGGTTTAACGACCGAAAATATCGCTAAACTACAAAAGAAACAATGTAAGAATAGAGCATTTAATTAACTATGCTAATTAACGGGTTGATGTTTTAACTCCGATCTATCTATGTAGGCAACTTTCTTTGATGTGAAGTGGATTTTATCTATTCCTCTGAATTAGATTAACTGAAAGTACTTAGTTTTCTAGTACAACTATTAAAAAAATGAATGTAAATTGGGAATGATTCAGACCACTCCAATTAAACTATTTCATTCTATCGTCAGCAACTTTCAGTTAATGATGGAATTACTTCTATAACGAACATACCAGAAGAGTATATTTTTCTGTTCATTTTTGTTCTCCTTATAAAACAGCAATACACACTTAAACGAAGTAAGGTTTTTCAATCTACTAATATTACCGTTTTCTGAAATAATTGGTTATCCTCACTTTAAGATTCTTATCATGAATTATTTCTTTGGGAGATTAAAACAGAAATAACCATGGTTAAAATTTTTCGATTTTTCTGAAACAACAAATATGAAAAACACAGAATATATAAATCTTGCTGAAACAGTGAAAAATAACTAAAACGAGAGTTAAAAAATACTGATGTTCCTGAAACAAGAAGTAATTAAAACCACAATTAAAATTTTCGATTTTCCTGAAACAGCACAAAATAACTCAAACCACAGTTAGAAAGTTTAGATTTTTCTGAAACAGTGCGAAATAACTAAAATCACAGTTAATAAGTTTGTAACTTCCTGAAACAACAAGAATAACTAAAACCACAGTGAGAACGTTTCAATCTTCCTGAAACAGCACAAAATAACTAAAACCACAGTTAGAAAGTTTGGATTTTTCTGAAACAGTGCGAAATAACTAAACTCACAGTTAGAAAGTTTAGATTTTTCTGAAACAGTGCGAAATAACTAAAATCACAGTTAAAAAGTTTGTAACTTCCTGAAACAACAAGAATAACTAAAACCACAGTGAGAACGTTTCAATCTTCCTGAAACAGCACAAAATAACTAAAACCACAGTTAGAAAGTTTGGATCTTTCTGAAACAGTGCGAAATAACTAAACTCACAGTTAGAAAGTCTAGATTTTTCTGAAACAGTGCGAAATAACTAAAATCACAGTTAAAAAGTTTGTAACTTCCTGAAACAACAAGAATAACTAAAACCACAGTGAGAACGTTTCAATCTTCCTGAAACAGCACAAAATAACTAAAACCACAGTTAGAAAGTTTGGATCTTTCTGAAACAGTGCGAAATAACTAAAATCACAGTTAGAAAGTTTCTAACTTTCTGAAACAACAAGAAATAACTAAAATCACAGGTTGAAATACTAACCTTTATGAAACAATGAGAAATAACTAAAACCAGAATTAGAAAGTACTGATCTTTATTAAACAATAAGAAATATCTAAAACCACAGTTAGAAAGTACTGATTTTCATGAAACAATAAGAAATATCTAAAACCACAGTTAGAAAGTACTGATTTTCATGAAACAATAAGAAATATCTAAAACCACAGTTAGAAAGTACTGATTTTCATGAAACAATGAGAAATAACTAAAACTACAGTTAGAGAATACCAATTTTCACGAAGCAATGAGAAATAATTAAAACCCCAGTCAGAAAGTAATGATCTTCATGAAAGAATGAGAAATAGCTAACACCACACTTAGAATTTGCTGATATTTATGAAACGGCGATAAATTCTTCTTAAAGTGGTAGTAGCTATCTACAGAAAATCTAATAAATAAGATTTCTTAAATATTTCTTATAGTGGTGGTGGTTACCTCTAAAAAATTCAAGAAAACCACATCTCCTGATAAATACCTGGTAAAAGTTAACATGTAGTAATTAAGAGCTTTAGGTAAAATTTTTAATGAAGTAAGAACTTGTTTATTTCGTGTATCTCTTTCTTATATCTGTCTCTTATTCAAACATTGTTGATCTCAAACGTTGTTTGTTGGTTTACGTTTTCAACAGAAAGTGAACATTTCATTTTACACAACAAGGGGGTGTCCTTAACTGTTATTATTTTTAGGGTTTTCTAAACAAATAAAAATGATGATAAAAATACAACAAAAACTAGAAAATTTCACAGACCTTTGTGTAGAGGAAGGTTTAAAGCATAATTTATAGTCTTTTTTGTGTTTGTCTAGGATAACTTCGATTCTGCCTCATCGAGGTCAATAAAATGTACGTAATATATCTACCTATCTGTTTACATACTGAACTTTGATGACAAAATCAATATCAACGGACGGATAATGGACAGCCAGCAAGTAAGAATTGACACGGAATGTCAAGAACAGGAAATGTGCACTTTTTTGTTAGAGCGACGCTGCAATAAGTGCTTTCTTCTTGTTGCAGTTTTATCTACAGTTAACCTTTTTTATATCAAATTTAAGCCCATTGGTTTTCCACAATATTTTAGCATTTAAACTACGTCTTTTACAACACGAAATTTCAACAAAATAGTCGTAAAATACATGATATGAATTTAGTCTAAACTTTTCCTTCCTTTACTTTGTGTAAAATCAAATAGTTTGTTCTAACAACTATAACACAGGCCTGCAATGGTTTTATTCTTTGGAAGTTTTTACATGTCCTACAGTAATTCTTGTACGTTGAACACGAAAATGATATCCATTTTTTTCTTCATCGCATACAGATTTTTCAGAAAACACGACATATGCAAATAAATTAATTAATTATGTTTATTAAAATCAGGTGTCCTTTTATTACATGTAAAGTGTTGACAATCATTGGTGATAATTTCTCTAGAGACATTGCGATAAAAGTCTTTTTTATCTTTTTATTATACAAAGATTTACATTATACTGCATTATACAAAATCATGAAAAAATAATGTTAGTAACACTATTTATGTGGTAGAATTAGGAACCTGAGAATATTTCAATATCTAATATAAAAGCATATTGTTTAGGTTTAGAAATTAAAGTAATTGATAATGATATCAATATAAATATTTTGCTTTTCCAGTATATGGTTTACCCTCTTTTATTAGTAATGTACCACATCCTTCTGTTAGAAGTATTATAAGTCCACAATTATTCAGATTTTGCAAAATTTGTAATAAATTACAATATTTTATTAGTAATTTGAAATATCGATACAAAAGTAAGAGTTAATGGATTTAATAAAGAAACTTTAAAAAAATAATTAAAGTATTCTGTAATATATATGAGTGCATTAAATAAATATAAAGAAATACAAATTAAATACATTTTACTAAAAGTTTCTGATAATTATCTTTAGATGTGAATGAGGTCCTTACACAGCTTAGTACTACTTTATGCACATGTACACCTTACCGCATGTAAAGGCTTGTTGAAATAGTTACAGCAAACTTATGGGTGGTGGTTGGGAGTTATACCAGTTAGTTCAGATAACTGGTTGGAACTCTCCATACTAGTATAATTCGTCTACTGGACTGTGAAATAGTACCTAACCACCATAATGGGGGCTGGTTGTTGTTTTGAATTAAGCACCAAGCTACACAGTGGGCTATCTGTGCTCTGCCCACCACGGGTATCGAAACCCGGTTTTTAGCGTTGTAAGTCCGCAGACATACCGCTATGCCACTGGGGGGGCTAATGGGAGCTGAAATGCTAACTTCAGGAGGTAAGTTTATTTAATTACTTACCCCAAATGGTAGTACCTTATTTTTATTTTTTATGTTTCTTTTCTTTCCTTCATCTTCTTTACTTTGTAGAAGAGTTACCTTTCCACAACTGTCTGCGGTCAGTGAAGGGTGATATAGATGTGGGACATTGTGGGCTTCAGCTTTCGCATCTCGCTCTCCTAATTTCTGTATTTCTTGTCTAAGTACATTAAATGGAAACAACAAATATTTAGTTTTGTACTGTTAAACGAAAAAGTGCAACTGATGGCACACACTTTAGATGAACAGTCGCTTGGAACGTGCCATACGACGCCTGGATCAACAACGCATAACTAAGTTGTTATCATATCAATATTAAACCAAGACAATAAAAGGCTGCTATTGCAACTCGAAAAGCCCCGTAATTGATCCGAACGCGCCACACGAGACCTTGTACAGCCCTATTTTCCTCACATGTAAGTCAACAGAAGAGCAGGTTGTTGTTGCAAAGACAGGAACGTAGCGTAAGAGGCCTAGCGCAGTCACACGAAACAAAATTGTACTAAGTGAGAAATTAAACCAAGATAATAACCTTGTCGCTGTAACTCAGTAAAAACTCCTGCTAGATTAAAGCTTACCAACACTGTCGACTTAATTTTTGAAAATACTAAGCAGTTCTTTAAAAGATAAATATGTTGAGTGAAATCTAGAAACGTTTCTGCTTTATCTTCAGGAGGTGGCACATTAGGTTTAAATAATCCAAGATCTTTGGGAAATGGATCACATCATAATTTCAATTCAAAAGAAGAAACTTAAAAATAATGTGAAAGACCCAGCATGGCCAGGTGGTTAAGGCACTCGACTCGTAATTTGAGAGTCGCGGGTTCAAATCTCTGTCACACCGAAAATGCTCGCCCTTTCAGCCGTGGAGGTGTTATAACATGACAGTCAGTCCCACTATTCATTGGTAAAAGAGTAGCTCAAGATTTGGCGGTGGGTGGTGATGACTAGCTGCTTTCCCTCTAGTCTTATACTGCTAAATTAGGGATGGCTAGCACAGATAACCCTCGTGTAGCTTTGCGCGAAATTTTAAACAAACCAAACATAATGTGGACATTTAGCAGCTAAAGAGCCATTAGGAAAAATTTCCTTACAAACTTACAAAAAAATAATAATTTACTGAATAAAGCTTTACGCGTTTCTTCTTTTCTGATATCTTAATTTAGACCTTTCACGATTCCTCTTCAACGACGGATCCTCCTCAGTGTAAACTGAAAGCCAGCACCATTTATCCTGTGTCATTAAAACTCCAAACTCGTCTTCCAATCATCCTCTTCAACAGTATAGTTTGGACATCCACAGAACTTCTTCCCGATGCTTTAAAATCTTTTAGTTGTTGTCTTCCAGTCTCATTCTTGGCATTCACCGCGTGCCTTATGGTTTCAATAAATACATCAAGGCCAACGATGAACACGGAGAGTCAGACAATAAAGTTTTTTGTTTCTTAACTTCTGAAGATTCTTTCCTGATGAAATAATACAGATGGCGCATCGTTACAACTTTCATCTAATCCTTTAGTTTGCTTATTTAGAATAATATTTATTAATATTTTCATAATATAATTTAAACCATTTATTGATTCAAATTTTAAATGCCAAGTTTGCTTGAGTTCACTTATAAAATATAATGCTTGATATTTAACTACAATTTGATGTCCTTCTCCTTTGACAACAAACAATTCTTTGATATTTTCATATTTCAAAATTTCAATGCATACATTCGTTACATCATTGTCCTGACTTAGAAACTCAGGACGAATATCAGCTGTACCCTTTATATTAATGAATATCCTGTTCATACTTTATCTAGTGTTATAGTTCAGTATTTGTATAAGAATCGGCAAGAATGAAAACCTCTGTTGGTAAGATAAAATTACCGTCTCACTATTTTGCATTTACACACTTTCTGTACTTTGAATTTAACAAAATTTCATTTGTTTCTTTGTACATTTGTTTTAACGCAAAGCCAGATTGGACTATCTACTGTGTCCACTGCTAGGAATCAAACCTCGTATTTTTGCGTTGTAAGGCCACAAACTTACCTATGATCAACCGATGGACCCATAATTATTTTGATAAAAAATTTCGCAAAACATTACTAGAACTATGAAATGTTGAGTGAGGTTAATACATCAATATACGTTTCGATAATGTTACTTTCAATCACAAACTTGTTTCGTATTCTTAACATTCTGGTTAATGTTGACGTAATTTTGTAAGGAAGAACTACTGAAAAATCAATGTCATTGAAAAACTTTTAATTGTAACTTAACATAATCAAAAGGAAACTTTAGGTTGTATTGCTGAAAAACTGCGTTTTAACGAGTGAAGTTTCTAGTTTAATAAATGGATGGGTGAAAGGGTACCCTTGGAGACAGAGCAAATAATATGTCTCTATACTGTGGTCTACAGGGAACAAATGTAGCCTAATATTTCTACAGAGCTCCTTTTGTATAAACTAGCCTGGGTTAACGCATTAAAGTTCTCTTATTATCATTAGTTGAGTTTTTGTTACATAAATGTTGTTATTAATTGAGATAATTCTGGAAGTTACAGAAATACCACATAGATTAGCTGTCTTCTTAAATGCTGCTGAAACTCAAACCTGTAGGTAGGATTAATGAAAACTAAGGAAACAATGTTAAACTCTTTTCGAAACTGTTTCATTAAATATGCAATGTCCATAAGAACCATGTAGACAGCAGTAGTATGTACTCTGAAAATGGACCAGGTAAAACCCCAGAAACCTTTGGCGGCAGCAATACACTGTATTGTAAAAATGTATCATGTTGGATCCATTCAACCCATGGGTCCTAGCAATAGGGTGACCTTTGTAAATGGACAATATAGTACACATATTTGTAAACTAAACGATTGAGACCAGCGATGATTCCAATAAATAATTTGTACTTCAAGTCTATTATGAAGATGAAGTTGGATTTGTTTAGAATAAAGTTGTAAGAGACGTTAATTTGAACAAACGAGTCGATTACTTATGGCGCCAGTGCTCACTTGCGGTGCCAGCAAGTGGCTATGAGCAGTTTGCAGCCTTTTATGTAGTAATCTTACTTGATTTTTTTCTTTTCCAAAGACAAAAGATATTTTAATTACCTATTGATGAGTAACGTGTATAGGCAACGTGCTACTTAATGATAATGACGCTATTCAACGCGTTGAAACTATAATTTGTGAAAAACAATTAGAACCGTATGTGACGTATTCGTGACGTCATATCCACACTGCAGGTTTGTAAACAAACAGCACAGTTTCGAAAACATTATTTCAAACATTCCTCAATTTCTGGCTACAAATGACAGTTTTTCGCTTGAGAAGCTGACAATACAGAACTTTTTCTGACGCTATTAATCGCTTAATAATACTGTAAACGTAGAATCTGTGTGTGACCATTTTACCTTCGTTTTGCTTCACTGTGTACAGCAAATTCAGCTGCCCAGTTTTTCTGTACATCCTAATGAAGAAAAATAAAGTTCTCTGTAACGGGAAAATATAGTACCTGTACATCCACACAGGATAAAATCTCGCGAAGTTGTACACCACGCAATAAACGTTTTTCTAACACCATACATATAAGCAAAAGTTTGATTATTACATGATGCAAAGTGAAAGCAAATAATGCAAGTTAGTTTGTTTAGAATTAAGTACAAAGCTACACAATGGGCTATCTGTGCTTTGCCCACCACTGGTATCGAAACACGGTTTTTAGCGGTGTGAGTCCGCAGACATGCCGCTGTGCCACTAGGGGGGGGGGAATCCTGTTAGTAAGAATTAGCTAGTCAAAGTTATACGTTATCTTAATACTTACCAGTAAATCAAACTATGTATATAAATAGCCCATAAGTTTCGTACCTTGGTAACATTATCAAAGATTCCGTGAAGGTAAAATCAAATCATGACAATTTCGTATTGGTAAAACTATTAATGATTTCGTAACAGTAAATCCCGTTGATAAAAAAGTTTCCTTTCGGTAATACTCTCATAGATTTCATAGCGGAAAAGATAAAGAGTTTTATGTTAGTAACACTGTAACAAATTTAATAACGTTAAAGACCTATAATAACATATTTTATACTGGTAACACTATCATAGATTTATTTATGATAAAGACTTTGGGTAATATGTTTTGGGTTGGTAACATGATAAAACACTTTGATAATAAATTTCATATTGGTAACACAATCATAGAATTCATAACGATAAATACCTATGATAATATATTTCGTATATTTACAACACGGTAAAAACTTTCACAATGGTAAAGAGCTATGGTAATAAGTTTGGTGTATTATTAACACTACCAGCGATTTCTCAACGGTAATGCTCTATGGTAATACGATTCGTATATATAACACCATCGTACATTTCATGACGGTAAAACCCTAAGATAGTATATTTCGTATTATTATACTCAGATATAGTAAAGGTAAAATCCTATGATAATAAGTTTCGTTTTGGTAACATTATTCGTTTATAATGATTTTTGTATTGTTAACACTACCAGAGATTTACTAATTTTAGAGATTTGTTTCTTTGTTTTTGAATTTAGCGCAAAGCAACGCGACGGCTATCTGCGTTAGCCGCCCCTATTTTAGCAGTGTAAACAAGAGAGAAGGCATCACTATCCATCGCCAACTCTTGGGCTACTCTTTTATAAACGAATAGGGGGATTAATGGTACAATACAACGCCCCACAGCTGAAAGGGCGTTCATATTTGTGACGGAGATTCGAATCCACGTTCCTCAGATTACCATCTGACCAATAAAGTATTGTGAAAATAAGTTTCGTTGTGGTAGCACCACGATATATTTCATAATTCTAAAACCTTAATACAATAAGTTTTTACTAATAACACTATCACATATGAAAATAAGCTACGTATGGATAACAATGTCATACATTTAGTGACGCTAAAGCCACATGAAAAAACATTTCGTATTGTTAACGCTAACAGACATTTAACTACGGTAAAGCCCAATTATTCAAAGTTTCATATTAATAACAATATCACATATCTCATAACACTAGAGCCCTATAATAATAACATTCGTTTTTATAACACTATTAAAAATTTCGTAACAGTAAAGCCTTACGATAATAAGTTTCGCATATTGGTACCACCATCCCAGATTTAGTAACAGTAAAGCCTTACGATAATAAGTTTCGTATATTGGTACCACCATCACAGATTTAGTAACAGTAAAGCCTTACGATAATAAGTTTCGCATATTGGTACCACCATCACAGATTTAGTAACAGTAAAGCCTTACGATAATAAGTTTCGCATATTGGTACCACCATCACAGATTTAGTAACAGTAAAACCTTACGATAATAAGTTTCGCATATTGGTACCACCATCACAGATTTAGTAACAGTGAAGCCTTACGATAATAAGTTTCGCATATTGGTACCACCATCACAGATTTAGTAACAGTAAAACCTTACGATAATAAGTTTCGCATATTGGTACCACCATCACAGATTTAGTAACAGTAAAGCCTTACGATAATAAGTTTCGCATATTGGTACCACCATCACAGATTTAGTAACAGTAAAGCCTTACGATAATAAGTTTCGCATATTGGTACCACCATCACAGATTTAGTAACAGTAAAGCCTTACGATAATAAGTTTCGCATATTGGTACCACCATCACAGATTTAGTAACAGTAAAGCCTTACGATAATAAGTTTCGCATATTGGTACCACCATCACAGATTTAGTAACAGTAAAGCCTTACGATAATAAGTTTCGCATATTGGTACCACCATCACAGATTTAGTAACAGTAAAGCCTTACGATAATAAGTTTCGCATATTGGTACCACCATCACAGATTTAGTAACAGTAAAGCCTTACGATAATAAGTTTCGCATATTGGTACCACCATCACAGATTTAGTAACAGTAAAGCCTTACGATAATAAGTTTCGCATATTGGTACCACCATCACAGATTTAGTAACAGTAAAGCCTTACGATAATAAGTTTCGCATATTGGTACCACCATCACAGATTTAGTAACAGTAAAGCCTTACGATAATAAGTTTCGCATATTGGTACCACCATCACAGATTTAGTAACAGTAAAGCCTTACGATAATAAGTTTCGCATATTGGTACCACCATCCCAGATTTAGTAACAGTAAAGCCTTACGATAATAAGTTTCGCATATTGGTACCACCATCACAGATTTAGTAACAGTGAAGCCTTACGATAATAAGTTTCGCATATTGGTACCACCATCACAGATTTAGTAACAGTAACTTACGATAATAAGCCATATTGGTACCACCATCACAGATTTAGTAACGGTAAAGTTTCGATAATAAGTTTGCATATTGGTACCACCATCACAGATTTAGTAACAGTAAAGCCTTAGGATAATAAGTTTCGCATATTGGTACCACCATCACAGATTTAGTAACAGTGAAGCCTTACGATAATAAGTTTCGCATATTGGTACCACCATCACAGATTTAGTAACAGTGAAGCCTTACGATAATAAGTTTCGCATATTGGTACCACCATCACAGATTTAGTAACAGTAAAGCCTTACGATAATAAGTTTCGCATATTGGTACCACCATCACAGATTTAGTAACAGTAAAGCCTTACGATAATAAGTTTCGCATATTGGTACCACCATCACAGATTTAGTAACAGTGAAGCCTTACGATAATAAGTTTCGCATATTGGTACCACCATCACAGATTTAGTAACAGTAAAGCCTTCTGACAAAATATTTCGTATTATTAGCATTATCATAGGATTACTAACACTAAGCCTCTATGATAATAATTTTCGTATGTTGGTAACACTATGACAGCTTCAGTAAAGATAAAGGCCAATGATAATAAGTTTGTTATTCGTAGCACGATCATAGACATAGTAAAGTTAATGATAATTAATTACGTATTGTTAACACTATTACAGATTTTATAGCTGTAAATCCCTTTGATAATTAATTACGTATTATTAATAATCTTACAGATTTCATAACTGTAAATACCTAAGATACAAATTTTCGTTCATTTGTAACACTATCATACATTTCGAGGTTATAAAGTTCTATGGTAAGTTTTGCATATTGGTAACACTATCAGATATTTGGAAACGGTAAAATTATGTCATAAAAAGTATCAGCTATCGGTAACAGTATCAGACGTTTGATAACACTTACACAGATTATATAACGGTGAAACCACATGATAATAACTTTTATATTGTTAACACTATCATAGATTTCGTAATGACAAAGCACAATGATAATAGGTTGGTATTGATAATGCTAAAACTCTAGGATAATAAGATTCATACTTGTTAAACCATTATAGGTTTCGTAACGGTGAAGCCCTATAATAATAAGTGTCTTAGTGGTTACACTATTGTATTTTGTAATGGTAAAGCAATGTGATAATAAGTTTCCTATTAGTGTATGTGTTTCTTACAGCAAAGCCACATCAGTCTATCTGCTGTGCCCACCGAGGAGAATCGAACCCTTGATTTTAGCGTTGTAAATCCGAATACTTAACGTTGTCCCAGCGCGGAAATTCCTATGGGTAACACAATTATAAACATCTTAACGGTAAAGCCTCAGGATAATAAATTTCTTATTGATAACATTTTCAAAGATTACGTAACGTTAATCTCTATAATAACAAGTTTCGTGTAGGTAACACTATTATAGATTTGGTAACGTTAACTCTCTATAATAACAAGTTTCGTGTAGGTAACACTATTATAGATTTGGTAACGTTAAATCTCTATTATAACAAGTTTCGTGTAGGTAACACTATTATAGATTTGGTAACGTTAAATCTCTATAATAACAAGTTTCGTGTAGGTAACACTATTATAGATTTGGTAACGTTAAATCTCTATTATAACAAGTTTCGTGTAGGTAACACTATTATAGATTTGGTAACGTTAAATCTCTATTATAACAAGTTTCGTGTAGGTAACACTATTATAGATTTGGTAACGTTAAATCTCTATAATAACAAGTTTCGTGTAGGTAACACTATTATAGATTTGGTAACGTTAAATCTCTACAATAACAAGTTTCGTGTAGGTAACACTATTATAGATTTAGTAACGTTAAATCTCTATAATAACAAGTTTCGTGTAGGTAACACTATTATAGATTTGGTAACGTTAAATCTCTATAATAACAAGTTTCGTGTAGGTAACACTATTATAGATTTGGTAACGTTAAATCTCTACAATAACAAGTTTCGTGTAGGTAACACTATTATAGATTTGGTAACGTTAAATCTCTATAATAACAAGTTTCGTGTAGGTAACACTATTATAGATTTAGTAACGTTAACTCTCTATAATAACAAGTTTCGTGTAGGTAACACTATTATAGATTTAGTAACGTTGAATCTCTATAATAACAAGTTTCGTGTAGGTAACACTATTATAGATTTAGTAACGTTAACTCTCTATAATAACAAGTTTCGTGTAGGTAACACTATTATAGATTTAGTAACGTTGAATCTCTATAATAACAAGTTTCGTGTAGGTAACACTATTATAGATTTAGTAACGTTGAATCTCTATAATAACAAGTTTCGTGTAGGTAACACTATTATAGATTTAATAACGTTAAATCTCTATAATAACAAGTTTCGTGTAGGTAACACTATTATAGATTTGGTAACGTTAAATCTCTATAATAACAAGTTTCGTGTAGGTAACACTATTATAGATTTGGTAACGTTAAATCTCTACAATAACAAGTTTCGTGTAGGTAACACTATTATAGATTTGGTAACGTTAAATCTCTATAATAACAAGTTTCGTGTAGGTAACACTATTATAGATTTCGTAATGACAAATCTCTATAATAACAAGTTTCGTGTAGGTAACACTATTATAGATTTGGTAACGTTAAATCTCTATAATAACAAGTTTCGTGTAGGTAACACTATTATAGATTTGGTAACGTTAAATCTCTATAATAACAAGTTTCGTGTAGGTAACACTATTATAGATTTGGTAACGTTAAATCTCTATAATAACAAGTTTCGTGTAGGTAACACTATTATAGATTTGGTAACGTTAAATCTCTATAATAACAAGTTTCGTGTAGGTAACACTATTATAGATTTGGTAACGTTAAATCTCTATAATAACAAGTTTCGTGTAGGTAACACTATTATAGATTTGGTAACGTTAAATCTCTATAATAACAAGTTTCGTGTAGGTAACACTATTATAGATTTGGTAACGTTAAATCTCTATAATAACAAGTTTCGTGTAGGTAACACTATTATAGATTTGGTAACGTTAAATCTCTATAATAACAAGTTTCGTGTAGGTAACACTATTATAGATTTGGTAACGTTAACTCTCTATAATAACAAGTTTCGTGTAGGTAACACTATTATAGATTTAGTAACGTTAAATCTCTATTATAACAAGTTTCGTGTAGGTAACACTATTATAGATTTAGTAACGTTAAATCTCTATAATAACAAGTTTCGTGTAGGTAACACTATTATAGATTTAGTAACGTTAAATCTCTATTATAACAAGTTTCGTGTAGGTAACACTATTATAGATTTGGTAACGTTAAATCTCTATAATAACAAATTTTGTAATGGTAACACTATCATGGAATTATATCGATGAAGCTCTGTGATAATATTTTGTATCGGTAGCGCAATGACAACTTTAGTAACCGTAAAGCATTGTGCTAATAAGTTTGTTATTTGTAACACTATTTATATTTATTTAATAACACCAAAGCAGTATATGATAGCAAGTTTTCATATTGGTAACACCTGCATAAATTTCGTAACGGTGAAGTCCTATCATAATAAGTTTCTGTACACTATCATATCTCTCGTATAGGTAAGCCGTGTAATAATAAGTTTCGTATTCGTAACAGTATCACAGATTTCATGGATGATATTACTTTGAAACTGTATAACCATGGATTCTGTAATTATAAAGCATATAATTATATTTCGTGTCTAAATATTTTCTGACACATGTGAGACTCAGTGATGTACTTGAAACGGTATCACCTAAATGATACCTAATGCATTATTCCAACTTAATTAAAAAAAAGGAAGAAGTGAAATTCGTCCAGGAGACAATCTGGGGAAAATAGGGACGAAACGTTAGACAAAGAACGACTTTTTACTGAAACTTATTTGTACCGTTAGGACTCGAACATACTTTTGCGTTACTAAAACATGTCATTATCATGATATATCCATGTCCTTGAGGATCAGATGCATAATGGACATTTTCCTTCTTTCATATCGTAAGAATCAACGTTTGTCACTTGTTTAACGAAGAAAAGTTTCTCCTGTCTTCCATAACCTAGGTATCAAAGATTATGGTACAACAGTTCTTAGACTGCTACACAAGATAACTTTTAGGTCATTATAATACGAAAGTCTCTTAACTATTATGGTACTGCCCGTTCTCCCGTTTTTATCTAAGTACAGACCCACTGAGAAGCTAATACTCCACTGATACGAGCTCTTTACTGCTTGAATGATACCACTATCCACGAGTTTTAACTATTTAAAAACTATTATATATTCGTTTCTTCTTCTTCTTTAAAAGCTGTAGTTATTGCCTTCTTAAAAACAATTTTATATATATATATATATACATTTGCACATTTGTTTCTACATAAAGGTTTATCTTGAAAGAAAATACGCAAGCGACCATTCAGTGATACAGTATCATTAGAATTACCTGGAACTCTAACACGCACAGTAGCAGTAGTATTACTTGTAACATTAAATATACAGTAACAGTAGCATTACCTTCCGTTGTCTCAACGAACGTGATGTTGTGCCAACCTCTAGTTGTTTCCACGTTCTATTGCCAAGAAAAATCCGCCATAGAAGGCTAGAATCCTTTATCACTAGATTAAGAAAACTAGCTTTTACCAGAAATTAAGCGTACTTTCATTACATTTTAAAAAGTGAAAATGTAAAGAAAAGATCACAATACGCGCTTCAATAGTTTATTAAACAATTGTACTTGTTTTAAGTACCCTCTTCAGACTTCAAAACTTCCATTTGTTCTCTATCTTGGGCATGATGAGTTGATCGTAGCTTTAGCGTAAAATAGTACTGTTATTTAGTTCTTTAGCTTTGGTTTCATTTCTTGAATTAAGGAGTATCCGTTATTTCTTTCTGTCTATTCATCTTCTGCCGAGTCTAATTTAATGTTAACACTCTCTTGAGATTTTCTGTACAGCTGCTATTGAACTGTAAAACTTCACCTTAATATACAGCACAGAGCATCCATTATTAACTAAAACTTTGATTTGTACAAGTTTTACATGTGGCTTTTCTCTCCTGGGAGCACACTCGCCAGACTACTGCTGGGAATTGTATGACTTCCCCTCCGTTTAAAAACATTCTGGTGACGTGGCACTCTACAATTTGTTAGATGACAACCAATCACAATCACTGTAACATCTGACCGTAAATACGTACACTCCATTTTCATACAGAAATTTGGAAACAATCCAAGTATTTTTACTTTATTTTCTGTTCCCGTAACTACTTCTTCTGCTGCATGTCTGATTATTATGACCTTTAGCGTACTCAAAGTTTAATGATACAGCTGCTTTCGACACTAACTTAGTAAATATTTTACAGCACAACCCATTTAAAAATTCTCTCGTTGAATATTTTATACCACTGCTGGTTTCAAAACCGGTTTCATGCAAGCTAAATAAGAACTTACGAAAGGTTTGATACCAAAACTAGACTTAACTTTGATTTTTTTTTGGAAGTTATGTACCACTACTGGTTTCAACATTTAGAATAATAAAAGTTCCTTGTAACAACCAGTTTCAACTTTAAATAAAGTTCGGTATTACAACTATTTTCAAGACTAACACACATTAACTGATTTTACTATTAGTTTGCTTAGACCTATAATTAATGAAAATATTTTATATACTCAGAATTAAACACATTTGAGAAACATTAATACTTATCCAGGTGAAACAAACTTTTATGTTTGAACATGTTTTGATACGAAATATTTTGTGAAAGCTACGTAAAAACAATTTTTGTTACGGTATTTCCTTTCATCAAATAAAACGGGCACAACAGTTTTACATTTAGTTAGTAAACTTAAAACGATTGAACTGAAGAGCAAACCAAGGTTTGTCTCATAAGCATGTCTAGCATATTCCTTCAATACAGTGCACACCCGCGGTTGGACACAGGTCATGTCATGTGTGACACAGCGACGTCTTAACAATTATATAGTGTCAAAATAGTTTCAAACAATAGCTTACAACAGACGGCAAGCTTTAGTTCGTTATTGAGTACCAGTAAAACACCATTAAACAAGTTGTATATTCGTTTATCCCTTCTTTCTTGTGTTAGTCAAAATTTTAACT
The DNA here is from genome assembly GCF_004210375.1 of Tachypleus tridentatus. Taxonomy (NCBI): domain Eukaryota; kingdom Metazoa; phylum Arthropoda; class Merostomata; order Xiphosura; family Limulidae; genus Tachypleus; species Tachypleus tridentatus. Next base: position 27,406,189 of record NC_134836.1, read on the forward strand.
TTTCATTGTTGTTGAAGTTTTAGAGTACAATTGATATTTTCGTTATTTGTTTAAAAATATTTCATTTTTCTTCCACGAAGAAACATTTCGGATCAGTGCAAAAATATTGTGATATATTTCCTTCTCCACTCTTCAGTTCAGTACAAACATATTGGGACACACTCCTTCCTCTACTCTTCAGTTCAATACAAACATACTGGGACACACACTCTTTCCTTTATTCTTCAGTTTATTACAAGCATACTGAGATTACTAATAAAAAAACAGGATATAATGTATAGGAATTAGTGAAAAAAGAACCACAGTAAATGGAACAAACCGAAAGAAGTATATCTGTAGTTTGACACGTGCGTGTGTTCTCTTCAGTCTCGTGGTGTCTACTGGTTTCAGATTTTTTACAGTTTGTTCAATTTACTGAGATACTTTCTTTCCTTCACTCTTTAATTAGTTACAGACATACTGGGGTTTTACATTTCGAAAGAAACTACTGGATTACCGACATTATAATAGGAAATTTTATCAAACTCTTAATTTGCACTCCGTTGGTGGAAGAACGGTAAATGTAAAAACTTAAAAGCTAAAATGTGGTTTGTAGTGGACACAAAAGATCGCACAGTGTGTGTTTGCTCTAAAAAATGACTGGTGGAAATATAAAACATATATTAACTACAGGCCTTATTTTATACGATTTTAACTACAGATCTTAGCTGGTTGTTGTTAAAATGTGGAATTTTATACACATATTAACTACAATCCTTAGTTGACTGTGGTGACCACATGATATATTAAAGGGATTTTAACAACATTTTTTAGGTAATTGCTGATCCTATGAAATATCACTACAACTGTGAGCTAACTGTGCTAAATATATATTTATTTTGCTGAATGTGATAAACAGGTAGGATTTTATACGATTTTAATAAAATTGATTTTCTTGGTATTCTAACAGGAAAAAAATTATACAGATTTATAGTAGAATCCATAGTTAAATATAGTGACCAGATAATATTCTATAGAGATTCTACTTTAATCCTTAGCTGACTGTGATTAGTAAATGAAATATTATACAAATCTGAAATACAATCCTTAAGTGACCAGATAAAATATTTAACTGATTTTAACTACAATCTTTAGCTGACTGTATCCTTCTACAATCGCTATCTGTTATAAATACTCCTTGATAACGAGAAAACCCACTACATAGAATTTTCTCAACCCATGTCAGCCGTTTTTACATATATATGTTATAAATTCCAACCTCAAATCATAGACAGAATGTATACAAAAATATTGTAACAGACTTCAGATTGTTAGCTGTACCAAACTACACACAACAAAAATAGAAAGTAGGGAAAGAGTATGTTTGCCATATGTTTCATAACGGTCAATAAAAACAGGCTTAGTTTGTTTAGGATAAAGCGCAAAACTACACAATGGGCTATTTATGCTCTTCTCACCACAGCCAGTTTTAGCGGTGTGCAGGAATACCGTTGTGTTATTGGTGGGGGCATAAAAAGTAGGTAATGTGTTTAGGAAAAATATGAATTGTCAAGTAACATTTACTCTTTAATTAAAATTAAGTTATAAAATGAATTGTTTTAAATACAGAATTAAGGAATAAATATGATTTTCATAAAATTTCATGTACTTGTAGTTTAAGTTATATTGGACAGACAAGTAGGAACGTAAAATGCAGATAAAAAAATCACACCAAAATGAAGGTTAATCGGATTTATCAGAACATGTTGCAACACACCAAAATGAAGGTTAATCGGATTTATCAGAACATGTTGCAACACACCAAAATGAAGGTTAATCGGATTTATCAGAACATGTTGCAACACACCAAAATGAAGGTTAATCGGATTTTTCAGAACATGTTGCAACACACCAAAATGAAGGTTAATCGGATTTATCAGAACATGTTGCAAATTTTGCACGTTATCGACTGGAGAATATATAATTTCTTAAATATGTAGCTGAAAAAAGACGATTAACTATAAGAGAATCTTTAGAAATTGTTAAAAATAAAATACAAAAATATATTTTAGGCTCAGGAGACACGAAAGTAATCATTGTATCATTGCTGTGAATGGCACCATTGTAAATATGCAAATGAAACACGTACATTAGGTTTATAAGTAACTTTGTGTACTACGTTGTTTATTGTACTGAAAATAATTCCACCAAAACATGTAGGTTTTTGAAATTCTTAACATATATTTTAAAACTTTACAAGTAAATTATTGTGCAAGTTAAAACGTTGATATCTCGTTTTATTAATTTTCTTTAAAATATAACAACAATCTCAGCTAACTGTGACGACAAGGTTAAATACTATACTGTTTGTAACTATAATACTTAGGTGACTGTGATGAAAAGATAAATTATTATACTGATTGTAACATCATTTTTTTAGTTAACTGTGATGACAGAATGAAGCAAAATAAAGATTTTAACCACAATCAACTATGTGTCAAACAGATAAAATTTTAACTATAAACTTGAGTTTGTAAGGGTGAATATATCAAGTATTATAAGTACAAGCATTGTAGACTGTGTAAAATAGGTGATATAGAGGTTTAAACTACAATCACAGTCTTACTATGGTTATACAGATTATAAGTAGAATCCTTGGCTGATTGTGATGACGAATTAAAATACTATACAGATTTTAACTAGAATCTTTAACTGACTTTAGTGGTTATATGAAATATTATACCGATTTTAAAGACAACATTTAGGTGATTAGTGACCATATGAAATATTAAACTAACTACAATCTTTAAATGACTATGGTGAACAGATGAAATATTATACAAATTTCAACTACAATTATGAGTTAACTGTGATGACTAGATTAAATATTATAAACATTTTAACTACAATCCTTAGCTGACTGTGGAAATCCGATCAAATATTATAGAAATTTTAGCAGACTGTGGTTTCCAATTGAAATATCACACCTGACTGTTGTGACTAACGGAAGTATTATAGAGATTTTAATCAGAATCGTTAGCTCACTGTGATGAAAAGATGAAATACTATTTAGATTTTAACTACACTTGTTAATTGACTGTGGTGGCTGGATGAAATATTACACAGCTTTTAACTACAGTTTCTATCTTGCTATGATGACCAGATAAACTTTATCCAGATTTTAACTAGAATCTTTAGCTGAGTTTGGTGACCATAGGAAATATTACACAGATTTTAACTAGAAATCTTAGTTGCCTGTGGTAACCATTTCAAGCACTGTACAGATCTTACAGTCCTTATCTAAGTTTGTTTAAATATTACACAAAGTTTGACTACTACTCTGAGCTAACTGTTATGACTAGATGAAATATTACACACACATTAAGTAGAATTCTTTAGTTGATTGTGGCGAGCAAACAGAATTTTATATTGATAGTTCTTAGCTGAATATTGTGATAAGAGCAAATTGCATACAAATTATAACTGTAATTTGTAGCTGACTATCATAAAGAGATTACACGTTATACAGATTTTAATTACGGTCCAGGCCCCCCGCTAGTACAGCGGTAAGTCTACGGATTTATAACGCTGAAATCAAGGGTTCAATTCCCCGCGGTGGGCTCAGCAGATCGCCCAATGTGGCTTTGCTATAAGAAAACACATACAATTACGGTCCATAGCTCAATATAGTGACCAGAAAACATTTGACAGAGATTTCTACTCTTGTACTTAGATGAATTTGGTGAACAGACAAAATATTAGAGATTTTTACTACAATCATTATTTCATTGAGGTGATCATATGAATTATACAGCTTGTAACTAAAGTCGTTAGCTAAATTTGGTGTTCAAATATAGATTTTAAGTACAATTCCTCGCTGACTGTGATAACTGTATTTACTATTATAGTGACCTTAACTACAATTGTTATTTGACATTGGTGACCGTATTTAATATTATGAAGGTTTTAACTACAATCTTTAGGTAACTGTAGTGACAAGATGAAATATTTCATATGTGTTAAGTAAAACCCATATTTTCTTAAGCTATCCAGATGAAATATACAAATTTCAAGTATAATCCTCTGACTTTTAGACGATAGAATTTTGTATTGATTTTAACGTTGTTGAATAGATACAATATTATAGAGATATTAACTACACTTCGTTGGTTACTGTGGTGATCTGTTGAAATATCATTATAGAGATTTTAACTACAATTCTTGTGCAAATTAAATTAATATTTAGAAATGTACGTAACTTATACTGTTAAACCTGTATTGCAAATTCCCGCTTAGTCACTAAAGCTGTAGAAGATTCTCGAGTGTAAGAGGCTGTTGTTGTTGTTGTTGTTTTGAACTAAGCACAAAGCTACACAATAAGCTATCTGTGCTCTGCCCATCACGGGTATCGAAACCCAGATTTTAGCGTTGCAAGTCCGCAGACATACCGCTGAGCCACTGGGGTGTGTGTAAGAGGCAGCATTGTATATGTGTATACAGGTACCAGTATTGTTGTGCGGGCTAAGATTTCTCAAAACTCGCCTTACGCCTATGAAAATTGACCAACACAATGCGTTAACAGACAGTAAATATCTGAGATTAACGCTTATTTTACGGTAACTTCAGAATTTTGACCAGGAATGTTTATAGTTTTCGAACATTACAAACTGTTTAACTTCAGCGGATTATTATCGGGCGTTAGTATTTTTACGAAAACATTACGTACCTGAATCGGTAAAAATCTCGACTTGTGATCGGGGTGTGATCGATGAAGAGCCAGCTAGCTTCTCTTTAGGTGAATTGTACGGATATCAACTCTAAATTAATTCACTCATCTTGAACCATCGATAAGTTATCAAGAAAGTTCCTAATACAATGGAAGACTCTATATTGTTTGCAAGTGTGTAAAACTTTTGTAAATAAAGTATTATTTGCAATAACCGTTATTACAAATTGTATTATTGTTTTATATCAAAATATATATTTCTTTTAAATAAGAAAACTGTGTTTCAACATTGTTAGCAAACATAATAAATTTCATACAGTTCGACATTTAATTAACTTAAATTTAAATTATCATTCAACTCAGTTTCCGTCTATTTCAAATTGTAATACGTAGCAAACTACAGTTGTTATCTAATTGTGTTGATAAGCTGAAATATTGTGAAACTTTTAACTACGATTGTTAATCGTTATCTGACTGTATGAAATGTTATACCGATTTGAACTATATTTTTCTGCTAATGGAATATCATATTGGTTGTAACTACAATCCTTAGCTGATGTCCAGATAAAATATTATACAGGTTTTATCTACAATCTTTAGCTTGTTGTCGTGATCAGATAAAATATCACACAGATTTTAACTACATCTTTAGGTTACTATGGAGATCGAATGAAATAAAATAGAGTTTAATTATACTCCCAAGCTAACTGTAGTGACCCAATAAAACATTCTATATATATTTGAACTAGACTTTTGAGCTAACTGTAATGAAGAGATGAAATATCGTATAGATTGTAACTTTACTTGGCTGTGTTATTCAGTTCAAATATTACAGATTTCAGCTTAATGTGGCTACTGGTTGAAATGTACAGATTTCATCTACAATAGTTAGCTCACTGCGGTATTCAGTTGAAATATTACAGATTTCTGCTTACTGTGGCTACTGGCTGAGTGTGTGTGTGTGTTTTTCGTATAGCAAAGCCACAAAGGGCTATCTGCTCAACCCACCGAGGGGAATCAAACCCCTGATTTTAGCGTTGTAACTCCGGAGACATACCGCTGTACTAGCGGGGCGCAGCTACTGGCTGAAATGTACAGATTTCACCTACAATAGTTAGCTCACTGTGGTATTCAGTTGAAATATTACAGATTTCAGCTTACTGTGGTTACTGGTTGAAATGTACAGATTTCATCTACAATAGTTAGCTCACTGTGGTATTCAGTTGAAATATTATACCGGTTTTAATTAGTCTTGAACTGGATGATGACTATATGAAATTTCTATATATTTTAACTATAATTTTTAGCTACCAGTCATGACTAAATGAAATATTATTTAGATTTTAACTGCAATCCATATTTGACTATTGTGACGTGATGAAATTTTATAGAGATATTTAATCTGAATTCGTTGCTGACTGTGGCAAAAAGATGAAATATTATACAGGTTTTAACTACGTTACTCATCTGAATGCGGTGATTAAGTGAACTTTTATGGAGATTGTAACTGTAATTCTTAGATTAGGGTGGTTACCTGATGAAATATTTTACAGATTTTTAGTTCCAATCTTTAGTCGTCTGTAGTGATCTAAAGAAATATTATGCAGGCTTTATCTACAATCTTTAGCTGGCTGGTAGTCACACAAAATATTATGCAAATTTTAACTAAAAGTCTTATCTTGTTATGATGTGCTTAGCTGCCCTTATTTCAAGCCACTTCAGTAGAGAATGTTAATTAATAACTATACTCTATCATGAAACAGTCATGTTATATTTATAAATTTACCTAAAACTACATATTTATAAATTTATCTTGATACATCTTTCAGAATATTTGAAAATCATTCTCGATCTTGTAATAAATAAAACCTCTTTTTTTTGTGAGGACCGAGCACTACTGAGTTTCTAAGTGTTAGATTGTGTGTTAATCGTCATGTCGCGTAACATAAATAGGTATAATTATTAACTATTCTAGAAGGAACAATAAAAGCTGGTAAACCCGAGTATTATAATTACTGATACAAGGGGTAGTTCGATAGACTTGTTGGTATCGTTTCGTTCTTTAACAGATATTTCTGACGAACAGGGGTAACATTAGAAGTGTTTCATGTTGTATTTGTTTATCTTTTCAATATGCATCCTAGAAACATTCTTATTCACTCAATAGCATTGACTTGGCGTTGTTATTAGCAACAGGTGCTACATTTTCTCATTAGAAGGAACATGATTTACTCATTTGTTTACAGTTTGATGTACGATTAGGTTCGCTTATTGTTTAGCACAAAGATACACAGTCTATGTTCTCTCCTCTACGGATATCGAAACCCAATTTTTAGATTTGTAAGAATAGAGTTTTAACCGCTGAACCACCGGGAAGAGGGGATTACAAGAAAGACATATAATGTATATCAACACTAGACATCCCTAATTTTAAGAAAGCAGTAATAACATATACTGCCAGTTCTTGGTATGTTCTTGTCTGAACGAATAGTGAGATTTGATTGTCACTGACGTGAATCTTTTGTTAGGACTTTGGAATATCACTCATACCCCCAGCGGCACAGTGGTTTGTCTGCGGAAACCGCATTACGATACCCATGGTGTGTATAACACAGATAGCAACATTTTTGATAATTAAAAAATAATAACAACAAAAAATGGCCTAACAATTTCCAGCATGTCATGAAATAAAATAATAAAACATCCTGAAAATTTCGAACTTTGACATAAGAGATGATAAAAAAAAGTCTTTCTTACCTACATTTCTTCAGGGGATGATGACGGCGAGCCAGAACAAGCCAGTATTTGTGTCGCTCTGGGACCTGGTGTTATGTAGTTGGGTAAACACTGGGTTCGCCCCTTCAGTCCCTTGTCTTTGGTACGAAATGTTCCACCGACGCATTATGTTGCGCGATTTTACTCGCGCATGCCGAAAACAAAAAAACAAAATCGAGCATACGCTTTCCACGGCCAATGAAATCTAAGAATCGATCGTACCAGAAGTAGTGATGTTCAAGGTAAGGCTACATCCTGTTATCAACGTGGAACTGTGATGGGGAAAGAGCCGTTGCTATGGTAACATTTTAGTTCTGTCTGCGTTTGTCTACATAGAAGTTTGAAGGAAGCGTTTAATTTATTACTCCAAGAGTCGTTCTAATATTGATCCCTAAACAGTACTATGGAACATTCCTGGTCATTCTTTATTCACTACATAAAGAGCTCGTCCTTCCTTATGTCACTCCCATCATAGTTAATATTTTTTAGAGAAAATGCACTGACATGCTAAACATAAATTATTTATTACGACAAGATCAATGATGAAAGTAAGTTAGTTTTTTGTACGTACACAATGGAAAATGTGATCACTGCTTCCTCATGTTTATCTTTGTATATAACATATCAGAAGCCGGTTTTATATTGTAATAAATCTTGAAACGCATCTCAGATGATTCATCATTAATAGTGAAGCACAAACAACACAAAAACTGTTCGTTGTTCAATGTTTTTTACTTTACATGATTTATGTTTATTTATGACAAATTGCGGTTCAACCCCTTTTACTTCGAGCTAGTTTTTAGCTATTGTTTCTTATTCAATAGACTAACATACTTAATATTAGATATATAATTGGGGTTATTGGTTTATGGCCTGTTACATCATAAATCATGTATTTGGAATGCTGAGACAAACTGGCAAGACACTTACATATTTTGGAACACTACCAGAACACATTCTTAGACATCGTGTGTTTTGGAAAACTGATAGAATATATTTGTAGAGATGATGGGTTTTGGAGAACCATAAGAGGTTTAGAGGATCGTTGAGTAATATTGTGTATTGGGAATAGTATTATAACAATTTACTGGATGTCATATATTTTTAGAATGCTTAGAGAATACATTGCTTAGCATAATTTCTTCTTTACTATTAATACTAAATCTGTGTACCAATGTTTCAGCAGAGGATGCTAGAGAACGTTTCGTTCCTCATCTTTTCAGTGATAAATCTGTGCACCAATGTTTCAGCAGAGGATGCTAGAGAACGTTTCTTTCCTCATCTTTTCAGTGATAAATTTGTGTATCAGTGTTTCAGGAAAGGGTGCTAAGCGACATTTTCCCGTTTTTTTTACACATTCACGCATCAGAGACTACATAATTTTTCTTTGAAAAATATGTCAAATTAGTGAGGAATTGAGAACTGATGTACTTTTCTTACCAAATTTATCAGATTTCTGGAACAACGAAATTCGATTTGTTTTACAGTTATTTCTGTGTCTTCATCAATTTTTTTCCTATATAAGAATTTCAAATAAAATTTTTCAAAGCTATAAATAGATGTAGATAAGTTTGGATGCAGAACGATCAAATATCTAATTCATACAACTACGCAGAACTGAATCAATTGCGTGTAATATTTATCTCTAATGTGTGTAACAACTTGTCTGCTGAATAAGTTTAAAAAAAGCAATTAGTGGCACCAATGCTACATATATATTATTCAAATAACACATGAGTGGCATTGCGCAAGTGTATATATGCACAGATTAACTGTGTTGATGGAAAGACGACTTAAAACCCTAAATATACACATTGCGCTTGTTTATGAAGTCTGTTCTTGATTTCAGTTTGCCCTTGACTAAAATAAGTAATGAATCCCCGTATCCATTGGAGTGATAAGTGGGGAACTAAATAATGGGTTAGACTTTATGTTTATTTTTAAATGGAGTGTTATCATTAATTTGTTTTGACACCAGCCAATATTTCTGCTCGTACATGTTAT